>NC_052481.1:4846020-4964379 GCF_009730915.1 Dioscorea cayenensis subsp. rotundata | reverse complement strand
GGCGGCGATGGATGTTGAGAGAAAGAATGCTTGTTATTTATCGCCTACGTCCAAGATTTTGGAGCTTCGAGAGTCGGTGAGTTTATCGCAATGTGGTACAGGATGGTGATGGATGGGAGAGGGATGAAGGATGAAATGAATCACGGGATGAGCGGCGTCCCGCCCGATTTGGTGGGAGCGCCACTCATCCAATTTTTACGGATGAGGGGCCATCCCCATCAGGCCCATCAGGAAACCAAAGCAACGGATGGGCCTATAGCTCTGGATATTCCATCCCATCTCAAGATATCCGACTTGCCAAACACTACCTTAGATTAGTGGAGCTGAATTTGAGGAGTTGGCTTCTTCTGATTGGCTGGAGTTGGCTTTCTCTGATTGGTCAAAGTTTTGTAGTGGAGAACTACCATTGGTGTTGGGGATTCCTTTGGTTTGCGAGTTGTTAGGAGGTGTTTTTGTTTTGGTTATTTTTGGTGTCTTGTTGCTGAGGTGGCAATTATGTTGTTTTTGTTTTTCTTTCTCTATGCCTTTTTATTTTTAACATAATGTTCTAGCTTAATAAAGTTATTGCTTTCGGCCAAAACTCAACCTTTCAATCAAATAGGAATATTTACCTAAAGTACACAATAACTACAATTAACATCAAGGTTTATATCTCATTTAGATCATACTTAAAAAAAATCTAATTCCAAAATGCACTACTAACTCTGAAACTAAGGTAAGAATTGAATTAGAACAACATCTAATCATCAGCAAAAGCCTAAATATTGAGAAATTCTATAAATTGTGTAGCTTTTAAAAGAATTTGCTAGTTTTTAAAAAATTTTCATGATTAAGGTCTCATTAGAAAAAGCTTGTCACAAGTGTTTCATCAGTACTTGACATGCCCTAATTGGACAATATCTTGGACTTGAAAATAAATTCTAAAAGGACATTCATCGTACAATCCAAATTTTTCTAAACCTTAACATCAAACTTTAGATTTTCAAAAAAAAAAAAAACAACAATACAAACTAATTTTTCTACACAAATCACAAAATCACATGCCAAAGGATTCGAAGCTTAGTGGCGTTGGCTCTACTGCGAAAGACATATATTGCTGGAGCTCATGGGCAGAGTTTGAAATGTGCTAGCTATAGTGGTGGCAAGGATCCTTGGTTAAGGAAAGCGGCTTTACAACCCAATCTACATGTACGGTTGGTCTGAGGTGCGAGCCATTATTGTCCCCGTGATTTGTACTTATCGTTTTTGTTATCATGTTAGTCACTACACCCTTTATTCCCTCTTAAATTTTTAGATCTTAAAAATTTGGTAGACAAACTTAGAACGCATGTATCTACATGTCAAAAAGAAAAAGTAATTTAGAATAGATATTACTTTACAAAGGCTAGGTCCCTAATTATGGATCACATATTCACGAATTTTGGATCTAATATGAAAGCAATACACACAAGATTTAAGGTTTTAAAAAAACAATTGATGATTTAAATTCAATTGCATTTTGTACAGCTAGGTTTTTTTATAAAATAAAAATACTCTAAAAAAATAGTATGACAATATATATATTGATGAAAGATATTAGGCTTGACTAAGCCTATAACCAAGAGCATGTGCATATGAGAGAGCTCTTTTAGAGAGTTGAGCTCTACCAATAAAGAACACATTCAATTCACAATATGCCTTTATATTTGGTGACCCAAGTACTGTGTTGGGTTATAATATATATATATATATATATTTTATTTTTTTCTATAAAATTTTTCAAAAAAATATTTCTATAAGTGTTTGGTTTAGCATTGAAAAAAATATTAGGTTTTGCATTGAAAAAAACCCAAAAATATATGTTGAAAAATAAATGCGTTTGGGGTGTTTTTCTCCTAAATTAAACATTTCATAAAAAACAAAGAAAAAGAAAAAAATTCAAACACCCAACAAAACAATATAATAAATTAATTTTTAATGATTGTTGCGGCGAGCTCACTTCCCAGTTCCCACTCACCAAATGGAGCTTTGTGTTAGTGGATCACTACTTTTAACGTATCTCACATATCATTCAATCACATCCGTTCATTATCAGGGGTCCCACATGATCGGACGGTGTTTATCCACTCTTCGATATAACCAATAATTTGACCGTCGTATTACCCCGCCAACTCGTAGTAAAAGAACTCCCGCCATTCTCCCGATCCTTCTCTCCCCTCGAAAAAAGCCCTAATTTTTCCCCCTTTTTCTCCTCCTCAGCCCCTCCACGGAGGGTTTTGGGGCTTCAATCCAGCAATGGCGAGCTCGATTCCAACTCGGAGCTCGACGGAGAAGTCTGAGGCCCTGAAACCCTGCTCAAATGCGAGGAAAAATGGTGGAGATCGTGGCAACATCGGTCCTGAGCGTGCATTTGAAAATCCTGAACTCTGGGGGTTGAGGCGCTCTGCGAGGAAGTCTGGGGTTCCGGATTTCTTTCACGATTCCATGGGGGGCAATGCGGGCTGTAAGCTTGGTTCTCCGAGAAGCTTTTTTGGGGATTCAGTGGCCACAAATTCTAAGAGTGAGGTTGTTGATAATGGTGATCGGAGTGTTTCTGAACTCAAAAGTTCTCGTTTTTGTTCCGTTGTTGGCAATGAGGGTCCACAGATCTCATTACACACTGATAAGGCTTTGACGAGGTGCTGCTCACTGGAGGACTCAACCGATGGTGATCCTGGAAAGAAGAATGAGAAGCTTATTGCTCTGTCCTGTAATGAAGAAGAGTTTTTGATTGAGAATCGGGAGGGCCCAACTTCAAAAAAGATGAAGGTTTCTTCTCGTCCCGTAGTGAACACTGTTCCTTTTGATGCGAAGTACCTAAGAAAGGTCAATGGGACTACCTTTTTTGTTGGCAACCCTGTTCTAGAGGAAGAAGCTAGGCAGAGGTGGCCACACCACTATATGAAGGTATGTTGACCTAGAATTGTGAATTAGTTGGTAAAGATCATGCCTTTCATGTTATTGTTTTGTTGGAATTATTTTCTATTCTTTTCTTTTCGTTATCAAAAAGTTTGTATTGGTTCAAATCAGGTTACTTGCAGGTATTCTTGATAATTGATTCCAGTTAATGTATGCTTTCAATTCTTTCAATTGTGCAGCTTTTTGTTTTTTCTTATTAGCAAGGTTTTACTAATCAATCTTGCATTTTCTAAATAATGTATCTCTTACTTTCCAAGGGCAAGAAAAGCAAAAAAGGGTGTAATCCTGCGAAGTAAGTAATATCTATCAATCTTTCTCTCTTCCCTTTCAGCTTTCAAATTATGCATTTCCTTGTTTGTAGTGACTGTGATGAAGACGAGGTCATCTTAGATGTAAAATGCCATTACTTGCAAGCTAATGTTAGTGGATGCCTTTTTGATATTGGGGATTGCGCTTATGTGAAGGTGAGCAATCTCTGGTCATCTTTAATGTAAAAGCATCAGTTGCAAACTAAATTTAGTGAATATTTTTCCAAGATCGGAGGTTGTGCTTCTTTTATAGTGAGCTTTCCATGGTCATGATCTCAGTTCATTAAATATCATCTTCAATTGTGTATACCATATATTGAAGGTCTTTCAATTTGAAGAGCAAAAACTATCTTTTGTTGGCTAGATTAGAAAGAAGGTAGGGTATTTTTATCTCTACTCCGCAGAATGTTTAACATTTCTAAAGAATTAAATAAATGAGCATTATTAAATTGGATTTGTTTTTGACAGATTATTTGCTTTTTTATATTGTCTTGGAACACCATGTGTCTTTTTACTTAAATAATCATGTTTTTCAAATGCCTTCTCCTATAGGGTTTTGGGATATGAAGTACAGTTTTTTCTTCTACTGTTAGACTTGGAATTCTCAACCCGCATTTGTTTTATTAATTTGAATTTGTGAAGTAGATAGTAATTTGTATTCATGGTATAGTGACATTGATGTGATATCTGCACCTTTTATAGGGTGAGAAACGAAAACCGAATTTTATTGGCAGAATATGTGAATTTTTTGAAACAACAAAAGGGGAACACTACACCACATTGCAGTGGTTCTATAAAGCTGAAGATACTGTGAGCACATAACTACTCTTATTCTTTGGTATTGAAATTCTATTATGAGAATTGATTGTCAAGCATCTGATTGATATGATATGTTTAGTGCTGAACTGCTGATGACCTTTGCTGGATCTTTTTATTTTTATTTGTATTGCTCACTTTTTCTCAGTCATTGATTGCTTCTATCCCTGGTTGAGGTGAGGAACCACTTCCATGCCTGTGAACATAAGTATAGTTATTTAATAGTTATTTAATCTTCCCCTGATTCCCTGATAGCAGAAGCCTTGCACACCAGGCTTTCCATTCATATCAATATAGCCTTTTTTTTTCTTTCCATTATGTCCTCACCCACTCTTCTTCCATCCTGACTTTAGGAAGCTCTCCAACATTAACCTGGGAAATATTTCCAAGTCTTTGTATTTGGAAAAGTCTTTTGTCTTTGTTATGTTGGTAATGGTTCTTATTGTTGGTAGCTGGTACTCGATACAGAGAATGATGGTGCTTTCTAAGAGCATTGAGTACATCAGTTGATAAGAGTCTCTATTATTATGTTTATTATGTTTTCTCTGATATAATTTGTTGTTCAACTCTTGCTGAACAATTCAACTTCTGTTGTTCTCATTTGTTTTCCTCTCTCCCTTCAATTAAAAGAATAACACTTAAAAATCTCATTTACCCTGAAGGTTGTGATCCATATCACATTTAATGCCTTCATTTTTCTTACTTACGTTTTGAACCAACAAATTATTTTCTGAAATTAGCTCTTTATTCTTTGGTAGAGTTCTAAAATGACATTTTTTTGTGTGACCTGTCATACTGTTATCATGAAGTCTCTGCCCTAGTTTTTAATGATGTTTTAAAAAAAAAATCTTTATCATGAAGACTTCATTATTGAAATTAATTCCCCAAATTTCTTTGTGCAGATATCTGATCTTTGATAAGTGATTTAAATTTTCTCTTTTGCTCAGATTACTGTAAGGAGAAAGGTTTACCAACCATGTCTACGGCATCTGATATTGTCTACTGGCTTCATTTCTCTTCCATAGGTTATGAAAGAGCAGGCAAAATTTCATGACAAAATGCGGTTGTTCTACTCTGATATAAGGAATGATAATTTGTTAGACTGCATCATTTCAAAAGTCAGGATTTCACCAATCATTCCCAGAGTATGTATATCTGAAATTTAGCTATTATTGATGTAAATATTATGTAGGAGTATATTCTTAAGAAGTTCTGTGTCACATTTTCTGCATGTTAGCAGGATATGATTTCTCATTTGCATATGTTAGTAGATACCACCTCTGATTAGTACTGTATATAGCTAGCTTGTATGTTTGGTTACAGCTGTTAACTAATGATTACATTGCAGGTAGATGTGAAGTCTAGAGCTCTTCCATCATGCTTGTATTATTATGATATGAAGTATTCGGTGGATTATTCTACTTTCTCTTCTTTGGAAACTAGTAAGTTATCTTGCTTAATTAAATCCATGAATGAATTTAGTAAATGTGGTAATTTTGTGATTTTAAAAGAATATGGAGAATTGACTCTTAATTATTGTGTCACATGCTAAAACTAATCATTTGATTCTTGTATTTACTTTCATTCAAGCCAAATGAGGAGACAACAGGTACATCTCCTGAGTTCTTGGTTCAGCTTCCAACACACTGTTTCATATTGATGCAGGATAGACTAATCAATTACACCTAAAGAATCTAATTTTGTTCAAGGATTTGTTTGAATCCCTTACCATTATGAATTACAAAGTAATAATAACACATAATTTTAGTTGGCTTTGATATTTATTGAAAATCAGTGATGCAAATAAAAAAGAGCTTAAAACATTAGGGCTCTTGGTTATACAGCCGAAAGGCCAAATTAGTTATAAATTCTGGTTCCCAATGTATCAACAAATGGGTATTAATTAAACAAGACGAAAATGCAGGTCTACATTTCAGCAGAACATTTTCTTGGTAGAAACTATATGAAAGACTTGACCCTAAAATAATTGCACAAAAATCAAATTAAGGATCAGAGCATAGTCTAGTTTATGACTGGAAAAATCTTGACCAAGGCCTATAAATCAAATTGGATTGACTGTGACCCTGAGCATTATAATGAGAATAGCTATCCCACATCAGACTAATGTTTACTCTAGAGAATAGCTATCCCACATAGCCACATCAATGCCCACAATGGATGTGGACAAATAAATTATCAACTTTCCTAAAATAAAATGAGACTGTGCATTTATTTGACACTGTAGCAGTCCTTTGGGAGGATTTGTTTTTGTTATGGAGTTTGATGATAAAATTAAAGCAGTTAATGTTCATTTAGATGGTTCCAACTGCAGATATTGGTCTTATGTGATGAATTTTCTTTAAAAAAAATATGTTGAAGTATATTGATCAATTTTTACTTATGCCTATTCTTGATATAAAGCTGCATAAGCTTTGTCTATTCATGAATAACTCATATGAGAGTAAAATATCACTAAGGGAAAAATTGTCACATAGATCAACTATGTTGTTACCTAGGATATTGGTTTTCAATTATCAAACTTTCTATTGCTAAAGTGCATGACATTTTCTAGCCAAAGAATATCAATTACAAAGATAAATACAAGTTGCTCGCCAAGGTGACCTTTCAATTCAAGATTTTAATACCAAATTAAGTATGTCGTGGGGTCAATTAGCATTTATGGGGCCTATTGAATTGCAAACAAAGCTGATTTCCCAAATATGGAAGAAAACGATGTTTGGCTTGATTGTTGATACTAGATAGCATTAGTCCCTTATTTGGTTCAAAGGAGGAAGGGATGGAGGATTTGGAAAAAATATCATGTTAGGTTCATTGGAGGGGTGAGGAGTAATCTATGTTTTTTGTTTGGTTGGATAGAGGAGTAAGGAGGTGTGTAATGTATATTGACTGATTTGCCCTTTAATATAAAATGAATTATGATTACTCTTTTTACATTTTTTTTTTATTTTTATGTGATTTTATACCCAATTTATTATTGTTATTATTACTTGGGTTCATTTATGTAGTTACTTTGTATTTTTTTTTATTTTATGATCATTATTGTATATAAATATATTTTTTGAATATTGCATGGTTATGATACGGAGGCGAAAAATAAAACTAAGTTTGAATCATGAATTTTGTCATTTGAAAAAAAACCCATAGATAGTCTTTCCTACCATGATACTTGGGAGCATCTTGACGAGCCACCATAGATAGTCTTTCCTACCATGATGCTTGGGAGCATCTTGACGAGCCACTTGTACACGTATATGAGTTCCATCAATTGCAACAACACAATCCTTACACATAAACATAATATAAAATATTAATGTCAAAATTCTTATTTTCATCAATTGTGTGAAATAGATGTATATATGCTGAAATGTTCTAAAATTTGCCATGAAGTATGGGAAAAGTCTTTCACTACAAAGTATCTCAGGAGGGACAGTTCCACCATCAGGCTGGATTAGGAATTTATTTTCTAATTGGATTATAGTTTATATTACATTATGTAAATGGCAGCTAATAGGCTCTCCTGCCTGAATGTCAAAACCAGAAGTTTACTTCACGATTATTGGCACTATGTATTAGTATATATAAAGACTTAGTAAGTTGTTGTTCCACACTTACCCATCGTGTAGGTCTTAGGCCGCCTTCTCCTTTCTCCCTCTAACATTTCAGCTAACTTCAAAAATGTTGGAGGTACCATTCTCACGATGTTATGACTTGTCTCATTGTTCATAATACTAGTCATTATCTCATCTTTAATCTGCTCTCTTTCGGAGCTCATGTTATATGTTATTTTTCTTTTACGAGAATGCCTGTGGATGAAGTACCGTTTAGCAACAAGACAAACAACATGAGCTACCATATTTTGCACCATAATCCACCATCCTATAATTTCATCATTTTCCATCTAAATTTAATAAGAATATAAATGATAAGAACTATTAGATTAATCATATACAAAAACTGATACACCAATTATCACTGCATAAATTCATTATAATTGTATAAAGCTAAAAACACAATGAGCTTAAAGATGGTTTACAAAAACTAATACACCAATTGTAGATAACAACTATTTTTATGGAATTAAGCACCGATGAAAAAAAACTATAATGTAACTTAAAATCTTTATCCGTTGTACTTATTATTTATTGGTATCACCCATGTCTTCATTGGCTGTCCCGTTAAACCCAAGCTAATACGTTTACTTTTTATGTCTAGTGTGCCATTTCGTAACATACTTCTTTTTATGTTTTCCAAAACTATTATATATTGATTCTTAAACCAATAATAACTACTGTAAAACAATGATAAATATTTGATTTAGTTTATATGTTATTGCATTACATACACCTTGTTCAACTAAAACAGAGAATGAAAGATATACCTTGTTCAACTATAACAAAGAAATTAAGAAACTTCTGGTTGGCCCTGTAATATGGTTGCTCACAGTTTCCCTAGATTGCATTACATACACCAAGTGCCAGGGTATAGAGTGAGGAGATCATGCATGGGCAATGGAGTAGCATGAGCCGAAAGGATTATGACAAAATTTCCCAATGGTTTCATTTTGTAGACTGATAGGCTCCTAACAAATAAGGAATATGGGTTCTTAAGATACCTACCAAACAAGTAACAACTGATAGACTCTTATCATTTTGCAAGCAATACTATAATATTCATGTAGTTTTCATTTTTGCCTTGCGTGATTGAAAACTTGCCTTTCACATATGAAACTCTACTAGTTTATCTCCACACTTGGATCAAGACAAGTTATGGATACTCAAAGTCCTGTTTGCCGTTTGTTAGAGTTATGTTATAGTTTATATTTGGTTAATAGGCCATATTGGGCCTATACCACAAAACCCTAATATTTCTCTATATATACCCTTGTACTCTTTTACTAATAATATATACAAACTATTTTTCCTATCTTCACATGGTATTAGAGCACTGGGTTAAACCCTAGCTGTCGCTACCACCACTCCAAACCTTAGCCTTCCACCAGCCACCGCCACTTCTGCCGCCAGCCGCCGCTCATCACTCACCGTTCTCGTTGGTTTATGGGCACCTGGTGATGTTCCTCAGCACTTACTAGTGATGCCCTTCTCTCGTTGCTGAAGGATTTGTCTCTTCGTTGCTATGTCTTCGTCTCATAATTCTTTAGTTAAGAATCTCTATTGTACCTCGCAAAAGTTAGATGGGAGGAATTATGTTTTTTGGGCACAGAGTTTTGACCAGTTCCTTATGGCTCATAAGAAATCGTCGTACCTCACGGCAGATCCGTCGGACTCTAAGGATGCCAAGTATGCTGATTGGCTTGCTGAGGATGCTGTAGTTCGCTTATGTTTGACTGGTAGTATGGAGCCGGATATTGCCCGAAGTGTGGTGATGTTGACTACCGCAAAGGCAATTTGGGAGATGTGCAGATTGACATATGGAAATGAAAATAATCTCTAGTGTTTTTGAGTTGTATGAGTAACTGTTTACAGCTCTTCAAGGCGATTGTACCGCCCCTCAGTTCTTCACTCACATCCGTAGCTTGTTGGATGAGCTAGATATTTACCAGTGATTAGTTCTTGATCTGGCCACCCTTCGTCGTTACTGCAATGAAGTTGCAGTCATCGCATATCTTTCCGGGCTTCCTCTTGAGATGTAAAATCAGGTGAAGGGTTCTATTATGAGTTCTGAGAGAATGCCTGATCTTGCTGTTGTTTATGCTCACGTGCTTCGCCTATCTTCTACATCCACATCTCCATCGCCCGTCGTGTTCTCTGATTAGTCTGCTTTTCTAGCTTCTTGTAGGCGTGGTGATAAAGGTTTCTCTTGTGGTGGTCGAGGAGCTGGTCATGGTGATTCTTGGAGTAGAGTTGTGTACCTTCTGTCGACGAACATGCCACACTGAGGATCGCTGTAGGGATAAGCATGGTCGCCCGGCAGTGGCCAATCCTAGTACCGAGGTGGTCGATCCGTCACCTACTTCCGGTGTTGAACAGTTTGCCACTATCTCTCAGGCTGACTTAGCACGGTTCCAGCAGCTACAGGGCACAGTGTCTCACGCCACAGTCTTTTCTCCTGTTTCCTCAGGTAATGCCTTTCTTGCTTCCAGGGACAGTTCTTGGATTATTGAGTCTGGGGCCTTCTCTCACATGACAAGTACAAAACCTTTTTTCCAAAAGCTTTCTTCGTCTGTTTTTGTTTTGTGGTAATTGTTGATGGACAATCGTGCTTAGTGTCCGGAGAGAGTTGTGCAGGTTTCTTCTCAGCTTAGACCAAATGATGTTCTTTTCGTACCTGATTTCCTGTTAACTTGCTATCCGTTTCTACGATCACTAAACATTTGAATTGTAGTGTAACATTTTTCCCTTTCACTGCATTTTTTAGGATCTGCAGACGGGGAAGAGGATTGGTTTGGGGCGTAATCGTGGTGACGGCATGTCTACGTTGGTGCATGATGATATTCCTCGTGGTTTGGCATCATCTGTTTTTAACTCCGAGTCATCACTTATATGGCACTGTAGATTAGGTAATCTTTCTCTTAGTCGTCTTCAGCAAACTTTGCCTTGGATTCGGGTCGAGTCATTTCAATATGAGTCGTGCCAGTTTGGTAAACATTATCGTGCTACCTTTAAGCATTCTACTCTAGTGTCTAAGTCGGTCGTTATTTGATTTAGTTCATCGTGTTTTTTAGGGACCTTCTAAGGTCGCGTTTATTTTTTATCATCGTTACTATGCTGTGTTTGTTGATTTTTCTCGAGTGTCATGGGTATATTTGTTAAAAGATCGTCGGTCTATTGCTGATGTCCTTAAAACAATCATTTTGGAAATAAAAAAAATCAGTTTTTCACTGTTCTCAAATGTCTTTGCACCGATAATGCTTTAGAATTTGTATCTTCTGTTGTAAATTCTTTGTGTGCGTCCTTTGGGATTATTCATCAAACCACCTGTCCACACACTTCTCAACAAAATGGGGTTGCTGAAAGAAAGCATCGTCATATCTTGGATGTTGCGCGCACTCTCGGTTAAGAGTAATGTTCTTATGTATTTGTGGTCTGATGCTACTTTAATTGCAGTCTATCTTATTAATCGTATGCCTTCTGCACCCCTAGGGGGAGATGTTCCTCTACGTCATCTTCTATTTGATACTGAGTTGTTTCACTTGTCTCCTCGTGTTTTTAGTTGTGTTGGTTTTGTTCAAGATTTAACTCCTGGTTTGGACAAGTTGCGCCCGCGTGCGCTTAAATGTGTCTTTCTTGGATATTCCCGCACCCAACGTGGATACTGGTTGTTTCACCTGACTAGTCGGAAGTATTGTCTATAGATGTCACATTTTTTTTGAGTCTCAATCATTTTTTTTCTGGCTCAGTTTCTCACGAGATGTTGACTACGTCATTTGATATTGTTTTCTCCATTCCTGTTTCGGTCCCTCTGCTTGTGCCTATGCCTAGTGTGATGCCTCCTCCAATGGATACAGATGATGGCCGCTTTGGACAAGTTTATCATCGTCGCCAATGTGTATCACGCTAGCTCCGCCCCTCCGGTCCTCTCGCCGGACCATGTAGATCCGTCTCTTATCTTCCTATTGCCTTTCGCAAAGGTATTCGTTCTTGACTAAACATCCTATCTCACTTTTTGTTTCTTATGATAATCTTCACCTGTCCTTCCGTATCTTTGCTCTTTTATTGTCTGCTAAGTCGATTCCCAGGATCTACCAAGATGCGCGTTTGCTTCCACAATTGCAGATGGCAATGGATGAGGTAATTGAAACCTTGAGATCTCGTGATACATGGGTGCTTGTGCCTTGCCATGCTGATGCCAGCGTCGTTACTTGCCGATGGGTCTTCTCTGTCTAGCACAAAGCGGATGGTACAGTTGATCATTACAAAGCCTGGTTGGTGGTTTGTGGTTTTACTCAGATTTATGGTGTCGATTATGCTGAGATTTTTTCACCGGTTGCTCGTTTGAATTCCATTCGTATTCTATTGTCAGTAGCTATGAATCAATTATGGGCACTCTGTCAACTTGATGTAAAGAACGCCTTTCTCTATGGAGACTTAGTTGAGACAGTGTTTATGGAGAACCTCCGGAGTATGTTGCTCAGGGGGAGAATCTAGTCTGCCAGCTGAAGAAAGCGATCTATGGTCTGAAACAAAGTTCTCATGCATGGTTTGAAAAATTTAATGTAATTGCAGTTGCAAATGGTTTTCGCAGGTGTAATGTGTATCACTCTGTCTTCTATAAGAACACTTAATCTGGTTGTATTGTACTTGCGGTATATGTCGATGACATCTTGTTGACGGGTAGCGATCATCAGGGCATTCAGAGAACTAAGGAGGATTTAATGAAGCATTTCGTTACACGAGACATGGGACGACCCAGATACTTCCTTGGTATTGAGTTTGCATATGCCAAAGGAAAGATGACGCTCTCACAGCGGAAATATGTGTTGGAGTTACTTGAAGAGACTGGTTTATTGGGTTGTAAACTAGAGATTATATCTATTGAGCAGTCACCACCCTTCTGGGAGACATCTTCCCCATTTCTCAAAGATCCTGGTCAATACATATGTCTGATTGGCAAGCTCATTTATCTGACAGTTATCGTCCTGATATATGTTACGTATTTGGACTCGTATGGCAGTTTATGCATGAGCCATGAGAAGTTCATTAGCAGGGTGCTCTGAGGGTTCTTACATATGTTAAAGGAGCTCCCGGCAAAGGTCTCCTCTACAAGAATCATGGTCACCTGCACGTTGCAGCCTATTCTGACTCGGGTTATGCTAGTGATAGAGGAGACAGAAAGTCTACGCCGGGTTTCTGTACGTATGTCGGTGGAAACTTGTTTACTTATGCAGAAACAGAGTACAGATTAATGGCACAGACAACTTGTGAGATGGTTTGGGTGCATTTTTTCTATCTGAGTTGGGATTCTCTATCACAATACCTATGCAAATGTTGTGTGATAACCAGGCCTTCATCTTCATTGCAAATAATCCAACATTCCATGAGCGTACCAAGCATGTGGAGGTTGATTGTCACAATGTTCGTGATATGGTACTGAAGGGAGTCATCTCTACGCCATATACTAGTCGTCTGAGTAACTGGCGGATATTTTCACCAAGGGTTTAAATGTTAAAGTCTTTAGTAATCTATGTAACAAGCTGGGCATGCTCGATATATATGCTCCAACTTGAGGGTGAGTGCTAGAGTTATGTTATAGTTTATATTTGGTTAATGGGCCATATTGGCCCTATACCACAAAACCCTAATATTTCTCTATATATATTCTTGTACTATTTTACTAATGATATATACAAACTATTTTTCCTATCTTCACATCGTTCTAATTGCAATTTAATATTGATTTAACAAAAAGGTGAACAACGCAAATCATAATTAAAACACATCCTGATTAAGGCAGAGCATAGGGCATCCTAATCAACTTGCCATTAAAAAATTAAATTAAATAATAAAATAAATAACTTAAATAATTAATTAATAAAATAAACTTTTCAAAATGAGATTGTTTGATGACATATCATAAGACAAACTTCAAAATTAACAAAATCATATATTTAGCCTTATATTCATTAGCCACTACAACTAATGTTGAAGAAAACAATAGGATGGATCACTGCCATAGTTTTTAATGCTAATAATATTTTAAGTGGGCTTAGAGATCTTAAGCAATACAATCAGAATTAACGGGAAACTACCAATTTTGACTTATTTCAGCAATTAGCTAACAAGTTCGTAGTGTTTGGGGGAGTGGGGTGCTTCACCCCTCCAAACTCCTTTTTCTCCAAAATTCTCCAACCAAACACACCCCACTCCAAATTCCCTACTAGTTCTCCAACCCCCCAATGGATAAGAGAAGATTTTGAGTATGTTAGGGGTCTCACTTATATGGCACACCCTTGCTTGTTGATGCAACTTTGAGTGAATTAATTTGCAAAAGAGACTCGTTTTAACTCTGTGACTCCCAATTTTGATATTAGTAAATCTCAAAATTCTTCCGTTGTTGCGAATACAAGCTCCATTAAAGTCATAACAAAACCTATGTCTAAATAGCATGAGAGGCCAGAAGAACTCTTGTGCACAAGTTATAAGTTACGGTCATACTTAAGGCCATGGTCGAGCCCGAGGGCGTGGATATATTTCACATCAATCTTACTCACATTTTTGGAAAAACATGACACAGTAGATGTGGACAAGAATTTTTTGTTGATGTGTTGTCTGATATATTTGCTAATTAACACATACTTTCTTTACTTATTGAGATACTTGAACAAGATGTCCAAAAATTTTTGTCAAATCAACATCAATAATTTTGTTTGTTTTAAAGTTTTGTAATCTTCCGACTTTTCACAAATTCCCTGTTCAGGTAATTTTTCTATTACTTGGTCATTGATTATAGTGCTACTAATCATATGATTCCCTTAAATCTACCTTGGTCTACTTACATTTTTTCTATTGATAATCTCAAACCAGTTTATTCTGCTAATGGGCTTTGCTATGGCCCTTCAAAAGATCGGTAGTCTATTTATTTTACCTTACTCTTGATCACACTGCATGTTCCTAAACTCACTACTAGTTTATTATCTATTAGTAATTAGCTAGCTTAGGGTATTATATAACCTTCATTATGTAACCTTCATCACTACTATGTGTGTTGAGCAGGATCTGCAAACATGTTTTGGGATTGGGGCAGGCCATAAAGTTTTTGGCTTTTATGAGTTGGGTTACCTTCACATCCCTCATTTGGTTTTTGCTACTAAAATATCCTCATATTTTTTCTTTTGAGTTAAACTCTCAATCCACATTGTTTCAATTAAGGCATTCTTGGTTAGGGCATGTTTCTGAGTTGGAGTATTTGGTTTCTGTAAGAATATTAGGAAAAGTTAATTTTAGTGATATTTCAAATTGTTGCGGGTGTAAATTGTCCAAATTGTCTGCTTTACCTTTTAATAATAGTCAAACAATGTAGTCATCCCCATTTAATTTAGTACATCTGTATTTAATTTAGTTCACTCAGACATTGGGGGACCTGGATCTATGCGTAGTAAAGGAGGTGCATGGTATTATTTGTTGTTTATTGATTATCACATAAATTACATGTGGGTTTACTTAATGCATGAACATACAAATTTTACAATATCCATCACTTTTTTATTGCAATGGTATGCATCCACTTTGGCAAAATTGATTAAGTATTTTCATTCTGATTTTGGAGGAGAGTATCTGTCTAATTAATTTACTTACGTTTTGATCTATAAAGAAACGATTATCAAATTTCTTGTCCTTACACCCTTGAACAAAATGGAATTGCAGACCATAAGTATTGTTCTTATATTATGGAAGTTTCCAGATTATTGCTACTTTCGCCCAATGTTCCATTTATGTTCTGGGATAAAGTTGTTTTAACTATCGTATATCTTATTAATTGTATTCCTTTTACACTCACTTCTGGTCTTTTTCTTCTCCTACATTGTATGGTTTTACAGTGAATTATTCTTCTTTATGGGTTTTTGAGTGCATTTCCTTTGTTTTGTTACCTACTCATGAACACAAAGATATTTGTTAAGTCACGTATGTGTGTGCTTCTTTGTTACAGTGTTGATAAAACAAAGGATATCAGTATGGTCTGAAAACTAATTGATTATATGTTTCTTGGTGCAGTATTTTTAGAGACTATTCCTTTTTATTCATTATGTAATACTTTACCTTTTCCGACTTTCATTGATCTATTACATTATAATACGACACGTACCACTCCTGTGGTTCCTTCCACTATTTCATCTGATTCACCATCTTCTATTACACGAGTTATGCATCCGAAGACATCAACAGAGGACATTGAAGATGATCTACCTTCATCTAGTCAAGGTGATTTTGCATGTGTTATCTCCATCTCTATCTGTTGATTCTATTTCATCTATTTTTCATCCTATTCATGTTCAACCATTTTGTACTCGC
This sequence comes from Dioscorea cayenensis subsp. rotundata, assembly GCF_009730915.1. Lineage (NCBI taxonomy): Eukaryota > Viridiplantae > Streptophyta > Magnoliopsida > Dioscoreales > Dioscoreaceae > Dioscorea > Dioscorea cayenensis. Next base: position 4,948,331 of record NC_052481.1, on the reverse strand, counting down.
ATCTTAACACATATACATCATTAATCCATTTGTCTTCCATTTATTCCTCTGACTATTGCTCGTTTTATCATCCATACATTCTTTCATTGAATGTTCATCTTTTATAGAAGCCTTTTCTCATCCTAATTGGCAAAAAGCTATGGAGGAAGAACTTGATGCTTTGCATAAAACTCACACAAAGGATATTGTATTAGTACCCTAGGTAAAAACGCTTTTGGTTACAAGTGGAAATATAAGAATAAGACAAATGCAGAGGGATTACTTGAATGCTATAAAGTTCGTTTTGTAGCTCAAGGCTTCTATTAGGAGTATGGCATTGACTATGAGGAGAATTTTGCTTTAGTGGCAAAAATGGCTTTAGTACATGTTTTGATAACGCTTGAGTCTTCTAATAAATGGCCTTTTTTTCAGATGGATGTAAAGAATGCTTTCTTAAATGGAAATTTATATGAAGAGGTATACATTTGTCTTCCTACATTTTGCCGCATACTAAAGATTATGTTGTCTTCAGACAGCACTTTATAATCTTAAACAAGCATCTGGTGCTTATCGTGAGAAGTTTAGTTCAACATTACTCTAACTTGGCATCACTAACTCACTATGATTCAGCTTTATTCTTGTTAGGGATGCAGTGGCTTAGGACTATAGTCCCACATCGCCTGTGGGAGCCAATCCCTCTTGTCTTATATACCTATACCAAACCTTCTTTGTAACTCGGGTTATAGAGAAGTTAGGGTGATGGGTCTCTGTCTTAACATGGTAACAGAGATGTAGGTCCCCTGTGCCTGTGATCGGCTATGGCTAAGATCTTGGGTCCCACATCCGCTGTGGGCCCAGGGGGTGTTAGGGACGCAATGGCTCAGGATCATAGTCCTACATCGCCTGTGGGAGCCAATCCCTCTAGTCTTATATATCCATACCAAACCTTCCCTGTAACTCGGGTTATGGAGAAGTTAGGGTGGTGGGTCCCTATATTAACAATTCCCTCATACTTTTCACATGGGAAAATTCTTTTGTTTTTGCATGTGAATGATACGATAATTGTTGAAGATAACTTGGATAATATTGCCTTTTATTAATGACCATCCTGCAAAGTTATTTGTAATGAAAGATTTAGGTCCTCTGTTATTTTCTTGGCATTGAAATTGCCTCATCAGCTTGTGGCTATATCTTGTCTCAGACTAAATATGCACTTGATATACTTAACAGAGCTGGGCTTACGGAAGAAAAGACAATCACAACTCCTTCTGAGTGAAGTGTTAAACTCTCTCCAAATGATACACTTTTGGATGATCTTGTTGGCTTTTTAGTGTATCTCACAGTAATGCATATGGATATACAGTTTACTGTATATGCTAGTTTAGTTTTGCTCTGCGTACTACTCATTGGACAAATATTCTTCAGATTTTTTGTTACTTGCGAGGCACATAACATTATGGATTATTATTTTCTTCATTTCCATCTTTGGGTTTATGTGCCTTTTGTGATGTAGATTGGGTTGGAGATATTATAGATCATTAGTCCACTATTGGGGGACATTCTTTAGTCTATTGGAAAAGCAAGAAAAGGGGAGTTGTTGCTAGATCCTCCATGAAGCAGTGTATTGATCTATGGCATCTACCATAATGGTGGTTTTTTGGCTTCATTGACTTTTAAATGCTTTTGGATTTCTACAATCAATGGCTATGCCTTTTCATTGTGTCAATAAAATCGCAATCTTGTTTACTCACAATTCTGTTTTTTATGAATGAATAAAGCATATAGAAATTGATTATCATTTTGTGTGCTAACATTAACTGCAGGGCACTATTAAACTTCCACATATTCAGTCTTATTTGTAGATTGCTGATATGTTTACAAAGACTCACACATTAACCTGTTTTCAGTTTTTGTTAGGCAAACTCTCGATGTGTATTTTTCCATCAAGAGTTAAAGGGGAAGTATAAGGGTATTAATGCCTTTTGGGTTAAGTTTAGAAAACCTCTCTTATTCAATTGAGTTGTGCCTCAATTGTATTTTAGTGTGAAAAACTATTCTTTTAATTGGAATATTACAACCTTAATTTCAATAGTTTGTTTGCTTGTTTTGGATTGCATGATCACTAAAGAGCGAGCATAACACATCCAATATTTTAGCTTATTACTTCTGAATTATTGAACTAAGAACATAGAAAATGATTCAAACATTGCTATTAAAGACTTAAAAAAAAAAAGCCTTAAATACAATGAGATGGAGTTCTTAAGCTCTCAGCTTCTTTTTAGGGCTGGTTAAGAAAAAAAGGACTCTCTTTGCCAGCTGATGTTTTGGCAGTTCTGCAGTCCAGTGATGATTGGAGGTGGAGATGGACTTCTCAAACTATTTGATTCTATGTTAAGGCTGAGGAAAAAGGGGAGAATGGCCTATTTGCATGTTGATAGTTTGTGGACTTCTCAAGCTCTCATTTGTGAGGGTTTGGACTTCTCAAGCTCTATGATTCTCTGTTAAGGCTGAGATAAGGAGAGGATGCCATTTCATCATCTGATGGTGTGGCTGTTCTATAGTTCGGCGATGATAGAGGTGGGATAGACTTCTCAAGTTTCTATTTGCAAAGATTTTCATTTCTTAAGCTTTCTGATTCCTGAGGTTGAAAAAAAAAAGGAGGTAATGCCCTATTCGGCTAACAATTTATGAATTTCTCAAGCTGTTACTTGCAAGGATTTGGACTTCTTAAGCTCTCTAAGACTTTGTTAAGGCTGACAGGAAAAAGAAGATGATGCTCTTTTTTGCCGGGTGATAGTTTAGTAGTAAGTAGGACTGGACTTGTTAAGTTCTCATTGAGAAGAATTTGCACTTCTCAAACTTTTTAATTTTCTGTTAGGGTTGAGAAAAAGCAGAGAATGGCGAAGATGAAAAGAAAAGAGGAAAGTGGTAATAGTTTAGACATTATCTAAACTGTGATTAAAACTCAAAACCATAACAGCTGCTATTGGTGATTGACAACAGGGACGTATAAGCAATTAAACATTTTTTGTAGGGGTATGCAAGCACATATCCTTTTTGTAGGGCCATTTAAGCAAATTACATATCTTAAGGGGCATGCAAGCAATTTTCTTGTTTTAGTAAGATCTCATCACGCTAAAAATCAGTCAACTTCTCTTGGTTTGTTTTTCCTATGCCAATAGACATTGTATTGGTTTTGATACCAAATTGATGGATAATAGGATAGACAATCACACGTAGGGTTTCTAGTCAATCACCTGCGGAAACTGTAAGCAATCACATTTAGAAGAACAAAAGAAAATGAAGTAATTACACCTCAAAGTATAGCATTAAGCTAAAAGAAACTAGAGAATAATTAATTCATTGGAATTCTAAGAAGACTCCACACAGGAAAAAAGCTTATTTAAACTAAAAATTATCTAAGCTTCTAAATCTATTGAATAATATTTAATACAAGCCCATCAAATTTTACACACTTATGTAGGCCAAAAAATGAAATCACCAAACTACCCAACACCAAAGCATATGATTTACACGTAGACAACTGACAAAACTAAACCATGCGGAATAATAATGGGGCCCATGTTCTACATCAAGGATTATTGCCAAAAATTTTAACCATGTTTTTTAAAGTTTTGGTAACCTCACAAGTGAAGTTTAGTTAAATGCATGATTTACGTTAGTCCGCCTGAGGGCTACGATACAATATTCACTGCATAATCACCATGTCTGTAATGATGCAGAGGAAAATATTAACATGGTGGTTAGTATGAAAGATTTATTAAATATATTTACAACTGTACAAGCTTCCTGGTCATGATTATCACAAACTTATTATGCTTGGAATTGTTATTACCATGTTTGTAATGGATAATTGGATGTTTTGTACGTCCATGCCTTTGGATTAATGTGTGTATATCTTATCAATCTAATTCTATTTGCATCTTTAATGCTATTTTTCCCATTATCTTAAATATTCAATTTTATTTGCACCTTTTGATTTTGGGCATATTTATTTAAGTCCATGATCATTGAGTACTAATGTTAAGGCTAAAATTTTGGAGTTATTAATTGAGATCATTTTAGATGATCTTGACTTTCTTAAGTCAAATGGATTTGGTGTTTGTTCTTTCTTTCTTTCTTCTTTAATGAATGCTAGATTTATGATGTTAGGAAGAATTATGTTTTTTTGAGTGCTAGATTTTATTTTATTAGGAAGATTTCTGTTTTAGATATAATTAGAAAAATCAGGACCTAGTAGACTAGCCTCCGTTTAGATCACAACTGATCATGATTGTAAAGTTATTGAATTTTTGAGACAACAATTTTTGTGTTGCAGCTTTTTCCTTGTCACTCTCTCCTTTTTTCAAGTTATGTGGTAATGCTAATTTGTTTTTATTTGATGCAACAGAGGTTGGGTCAGAATAATAACGGTCATGTGCAGAATTTGTCAAAAAAGATCTTTACCCTCTTTGTACATAATTTTAGAATTGGACTCTTCTATCATACATGGAAAATGAAGAATTTGATTTTATAATTTAATAAAAAAATTACATTTGCTCAGAGAATGTGAACATCCAAATGCTGTGTTCTTAAAGAGTGAAGGCAAGATACATATTTTGAACTACACTGTATATGCTCTTTCTTTATTTTTCCCTTACTTCTCTCCCTCTCTTTGACCTGCCTTATTTTGCTTCGTTCTTAGTTGATGTAATTTCTGCAAGCCTTAGAAAAAGATAACTAAATTTCACATCAGTCACGAACTACTCTCAAAACTTGATTGTGATAATGATTAATCTTTGTGTTAAGCTAGGGCAAGCTCAAAGACAAATGAAAAATTTCTTAGTTGGCTATTATGTGAAAATAGATAAAGGTTGGTTGAGTACTTCCATGATATTTCAGATGTTACTGTATGTGTCTCTTTTATGTTTGTCATGCCATTTTCCTAAGTTGATATATCTATGATTATCAAGATATCTCAGCATCTAACATTTTCTAATGATTTAGGTGAAAAGAGGGATTTGTGCTCATGTTATGGCTTTGAAAATGATAGTGATGTTTCGTTAAAAGGTGTGCGGCACTGTTGCAAGTCTAACAATGTAGAGGCAACGCTATTAGATCTGTATTCTGGTTGTGGTGGAATGTCAACTGGGCTTTGTCTTGGAGCTCGACTGTCTGGTCTGAATCTTGTGACAGTAAGTATTTTGTCACACTCAATTCTTAACATGTTCTGGGCATATATCATTCCTTTTTCATCTTTGAATCTTTTCCATTTGGGCTGACTTATATTCCCTTCATAGAAATGGGCTGTTGATTCTGACGAGGCTGCATGTGAAAGTCTGAAACTAAATCATCCAGAAACTCAAGTAAGCTTTATTTGAACAACTATATTTGCTTTCTGGAACTGCCTTTGTTATTCACTTAGAAACATTATGTGGATATTTTTGTTTTGCAATAGATCAGGAATGAGTCCGCAGATGATTTTCTGGATTTGTTAAGAGAATGGAAGAGACTTTGCAAATGCTATGCTGTTGGTATTGGTAATCAAAGAAAACCTAACTTAAGGTCCTCTCATGTGAAAAAGTCCAATCCACATGCTCGAGATGACTCTTCGATGGATTCTGAAGAATTTGAGGTTTCAAGGCTAGTTGATATTTGTTATGGCGACCCTGCAAATGTTGGGAAGCGTGGATTGAAATTTAAGGTCAATTATCAATTCCTCTTATTTTATTATCTTGTTAGTGCCATAGTTGTAGCATTTCCAGTTTTATTGTAATTAAAGTAGTTGAGAATCCCTTTCGCATGGCGCATTCTGGTTAATGAATGCTTTGATACGTTAACCTGTAGCAGCTACATGGAGCAATTAGAATTTATATAATAAAACACTTTTAATGACAATTAAAAAGGTATAATTTCCTAAGCAGTCCCTCTACTTTTCTAAATTTACCTTTTTAGCCTCTTTACTTTGAACTGTAACTTTTCGGTCCCTCTATAATTTTAATTTAGCCATGTCAGTTCTCCTAAACCCTAAATCCTAACCCTAAACCATCAAAAAGAGAGACTGACATGACTCATTTAAACATAGCAGATGAACTAGTTTAAAGTGAGGGACTAAAAAGTTAAGTTTGAAAAGGTGGGGGACTATTTAGAGAATTATACCAAATTAAAATCGTTAAAAGATTTGTGTGACATGATGGTTAGAAAAGTAAAGATGGATTCAAAAGAGACATATCCAAGTTTGCATATGATGGCTTGGTTTTGAACTTATTGTGAATATTGCTTTTAATATTTTAGTTTGGACAGTATCTTTTTACAATGTCTTTGTTGACTATGGCATAATAATAATTCCAGGTGCGGTGGAAAGGTTTTGGTCCTAGTGAAGATACATGGGAACCAATTGAAGGACTAAGGTACTTCCTCTCGAATAAGTTGTGTTTATTGTGATTACATCTTTGACACTGTGCATTGCTTCAGCAACTGTAAGGACAGTATAAGAGATTTTGTAGTTGAAGGGGTCAAGGCAAAGATACTTCCTCTACCTGTAAGTTCATTTATTACATGAGATATGCTATATGTACATTTGATTATTAATTTATCAGTTCAACATTTTCCTGATTGAAGAGGAAGGACCATTGCAGTTTCTATTGCCTATAAACTTATGCTCTTTAATTTCCCAAACAAGGGCCATAGTTTTCATTGATATTGTAATCAATTAGATGATTTTCCTATTAAAATAGTTATTTTAATTGCCAAAGATTCGTGTGACAACTAGCACATTCATATGCTTGCAATAGGTAATAATATTTTTCAATTGTTTCATGACTTTGTACCATAAAATGAAAATACGCGTAACCTCTTTCAATTCGTTTGGGCACTTGACTATTTTCTAGTCTATAACTCCATTAGAAATCATTGTAGAAAAAACCATATGTTGCCTTAGTTATATGATAGGAAGCACACAAGTCTTTTTGATTAAGTTTTCATGCACATCCATGGTTGTTAAATCAAGATTCGAATCTTGAATCGAAATCCTAATTTTGTGAATTGTGAATCGAGAATTGTGAGATTCAGTAATAATTAACAAAATTAGTGAAAAATAATATATATTATATTCTAAAATATGTATTTATAAACTTTTCACCTTTTATAATCTTTGACTTTTGATTTATAAGTTTGTATCATTTGCCTAAATATGCTAAACCAAAAATTTCCTAATCTTAAGACTTATAGTGTCTTTCATTTGAAACCTAAAAAGTTTTAAATCTAATAATCTATATTTTTGAGCTATATTAAATCCATATAATTTCCGAATTCGAGCCCATCGAGCCCATCATCATCATGGATTTATCTAAAAAATTTCACTATAAATTACTTGTAATTGCTTTTCTTCCTCATCCTCCTCTGTGATATCTTTTCCTTTTTTCTTTCTATCAAACATCAAATTCCATGACCCTATATTAGATTTAGAGCTCTTTTAGACATTTCAAACAGCAAAATTCCAAATTTGTAACATAAATAATAATAATAATATATTTAGTTTAATATTTTTATATAACATATGCCATGTGAATCAAAATTATAAAATATTAATCATAAAACAAAATGGTCAAAACTACAAACTTATTTTATAAATTTTAATCATAAATTTATTAAAACAAATTATTTCATTCTTATCACAAATGGATTTATTCTTATCTTAATTTACATAACATAAATTAGGATTCTTAAATTTTTTGAAAGATAAATCCTAATTGGCATAAGCAGTGGCGGAACCAGAAGAAAAGTAGAGGGGGTGCTAACTCAAAGAATTAAAAATAGGTTTTGGACATTTATTAAAAAAAATCAAAAAAATATATAGTCAGATTAGTTAAACTACAAATTCATTGTAGTTTGGCCGATCTAATTAAAAAAACAAAAAAACAAAAAAACAAATGAGACTATAGGATACAGTCAATAATTTTTTTTATGTAAGACTTACTAAAAAAATTAAGGGCCAAACAATAGAATGTTATAAATATTTTTCTATATATATATTTATTTATTTATATGTTATATCCTAGCATATAATAATTACTAGGTCAAACAATACATTTTTATCATTTTTTCTAAAATTATAATTTTTATTCTATGTAAACTGATTTGTAATAAATGGAGGGGCCAAAACAATAATGTTTTGAAAAAAAAAAGTGAATTCTTTTATACTATATGAACCAATATGTAAAATATCAAAATAATAAATTTTTTTTTTCCAAACATTTTTTTTTTAACTATCGGTATTCATTTGTAAAAACTTGTTATTTTTAGAAAAATAAAATAAACTTTCAATGGATATATAGAGAGAGAGTGTGTGTGTGTGAGAGAGAGAATTAAAGAGAGAGGGGTTTGAACTATGCCCTCCTCAGTCCCTTAATATATATATAATTGGTTGGGCCAAGGGATGCTCAAGCACCCCCTTGACCTTCCTCCCCCTTCCTTCTGCCCTTGGGCATAAGTGAATTAGATGAATCTTGTGATTCAATGTCGCATTGATTCCTATGATTTAGTAACTATTTGAGAGATTCGGTAACAATTCGATGATATTTTTGATTTGTATGTACGATTCGTATAGGTGAGAATGGACTTGATACACACAATACGAATCGCAATCGTACGATTCTAATAATGGTGTTTGCATCCGTAATTTTACTTGAATGAATTGTTTATTATTGTTAGATGTAGATCAAATATATTCTCTAGAGTCAATTTAACCCAAATCATAACTGGTATGATGGATATATATATGTTTATATCCATATTTATTAACTTAACCTATTTGCCTTTTTGATAGGTGCTAGTCCATTTTAGCTATCTACGATGCAAACAATTCAATTAAACAAACTTTTATACATGTTAGTTGAAACCCAAACATATTATCTCGACTTTAATCAGCCTGAAAGCTTAAGTTGATGTGAGATGTGGCATTTGGTATTTATGGTAAACTTAGAACCAAGTAAACAACCCTTTTTTGGTTGGAAACTTAGGGTAACCCGTAAGCAAACATAATTAAGTCTTTAGGATGATCCAAAGGTCTTCTTAAATTGGACTCCTCACAGAACATATTTAGGTGCGTTCCATCCTCATACATTTTTTAGCATTTATAACTTACAAAAATTATTTTGCGTATATAAGTAATTAGATCTCATTATCTTTATATGTCCATATAAAAGATGTGACTACATATATGCCCCTTAAATTATTCTTTTTTTTCTGTGTACCTTTGGAAAAGTGTATATGCAGTCATGCAGAATAGTATTTTAAGATCAATGATTGCACATATGCATTTCTATATTTAGGGTGTTTTGCATATGGACACCTTGATATATGATTTTCTCTTATAAAGCCTTTCTAAATTTGAAATTGAATACATACCTTCTTATGCCCTTTTATGTGTGTATATGCAGAGCAAGGCTATTGTTATCTTTAGAGCATATCCTTCCAAATATAATCATATTATAATTTTGTATTCTTTGAGGTATTGAAAAAATATTTCAATAAGGTGACAAAAACTTATAAATATTTTTAACCAAAATTATTTAATTTATTAAATAATTATATATCTGTGGTAAATAAACATAACAAGGGCATCATTGACATTTGACAATTTTCTTTTCCATTGATGCTCTACTAAACACATTGAAACAGTGTAATTCTTCTTTGTCATATCAGCGCTGTTTCGTCTTTACTAACAAATGCTACCTTTGTTACTCTAATAATTATGAGCAAATTAACTACATCAGTTATAGGGACTGTACTTCTATGTTCAAATTGCTCTCTACAACAAGGTAGATATTCATTATTTTATTTCTCGCTAAACAATTTCAGGGTGAAGTAGATGTTGTATGTGGAGGTCCTCCATGCCAAGGTATCAGTGGCTATAATCGGTTTAGAAACTTCAATGCGCCACTAGATGATGAAAGAAACCGCCAAATAGCTGTCTTCATGGATATTGTAGAATTCTTGAAGCCTAAATATGTTTTAATGGAAAATGTTGTTGATATATTGAAGTTTGCAAAGGCTACGCTAGCACGATATTCATTGAGTCGATTAGTTCACATGAACTACCAAGCAAGGTTTGGAATGATGGCTGCAGGTTGTTATGGCCTTCCACAATTTCGTTTGCGTGTGTTCTTATGGGGTTGCCATCCCTATGAGGCAAGTTTTGATGTATGATAGTTCTTTGTTTTGCAGATCATTGTTTCATATACTAGTTTCCTTTCTTTCTTTCTTTTTTTTTTTTTAATTTTGTTGCAGAAATTACCTCAATTTCCCCTTCCAACGCATGAAGTGATCTTGAGAGGTGGTGCCTCTGCTGAGTTTGAGGTATGCTATTTCTCTTTTATTTGATTAACTTGCCTTGTTTCAAATGAAAGAAAATCAATTTAAAGTCTGACTTTTGCTTTGAATAGTTTTCCATGCAAAATTATTTGAATATCTATAATTTGAAATTTGCGCCCTATTAAAATTAGTTAAGCTCTTGGCTACCATGAAAAGTGTGGTTGTGATATCTTGAATTGTTTTGTGAAGACTGAAAATTAGGGACATAACCTCATTGTTTCCATCTTTTGCACCAAAAAATATGCAGATAACCTTTTGTTCCATTTTTCCATATATGAGATCATTTATAAGATTGTTTCACTTGAGGATGAGTACAACCCTGATAATGCTAACATGATTCAACACCTTCGTGATGATTTCATGCATGATAAGGTAGTTGAGGGAAACAACTAATGAATGTATTCATGTATTTTTGATCTTTCTTAGGACCATCACTCAGAGCTTCAGAAACTTTTAGGAGAATTTTTAGTTTCAATTATGTTAAGAAAGCTTCCACCTTAGATTTGAGCACAAGTTTGATTCCATTGACCCTCAAAAGGTGCCTTTGGAAATGGGGATAAATGAGTTAGGGTAGTGGAGGTAAGGTTTGGAATTTGAAATTATTTAAAGGAAAATTTTAATTATACTTTGACTATTAATACTAATCAATATAAATATTTTAATATTAGAAATATACTTTGCTAATGAATATGGCTATTTACTAATATTAATAGTTATAAATATTATTTAATTAAATAATTAAATCTTGTATAAGAAAATTGGTGGGGTAACTATGGGTGTTTGGTTTGAGGTTTGGGTAACCCCATTGCTAGATGCTGTCAAGAATCCCACAAGTCAAGAAAATCAAAACAAGAGATTGAGAGAAATGAAATTCTACAGGTCAAGAAACCCAAAGTATGAGATCAAGAATGAACTAAATTGTCTGACCATATTATGGATTTTTCAGACTTATATATTGGGACGAAAGGAATACATAAATAGTATGTGCAATTTGAGGCTCCATTCTATTAATAGATAGAGTTCTTGATTATAATCCTAATATGGAAAGACAATCCTAAATTTTCTGATTAATTCCTTCACATATTCTTGTGATATATATTGCATTGATTCCTTGACGTGTTTTCATGACATTGTAATTGATTCCTTGACACTCCCTCAAATTGATGCTGGTGAATAAACTAGAAACAATTCGCTAGTAAGAAGATGATGACAATCGCTTGTTGAAGCTTTTGTTAAGATATCAGCTAGTTGATCTTGAGAATGCATATAACTATATAAGGAAGAAATATAAACTGTCAACCAAACATATTCCAAATACAATGGCAATCTATTTAATATGCTAATTCTCTTATGAAAAATAGGATTCTTTGCAATTTAGGTAGCATTACTGTTATCAGAATGCTAAAGCGTATAGTATTCAAATTTATCAAAATTAGGCTGTTGATCACATATAGCTTTGTTAATTTGAAGACAAAAAGAATCTTTGGTATGATAATAAGATTGTTTCTATAGGGCAGCCACAAATGGTTAAAATTAGGATGTTAGAGGATAAGTTTTGGTCATAAAATGTTCCGACATTGGGAATTATTTTTCTCATCAAATTTGAAGATTGTTAATTGCACCTTGTGAAGTTTAATTCTTGTGAGAATAGGAAAAATAATTTGGATATCAATCAAGAAAAGAGTACAAGGGTATATATAGAGAAATATTAGGGTTTTGTGGTATGGGTCCAATATGGCCCATTAACCAATCTAAACTCTAACACTCCACCTCAAGCTGGAGCATATATATCGAACATGCGTAGCTTGTTACATAGATTACTAAAGACTTTAACATTTAAACCCTTGGTGAAGATATCTGCTAGTTGTTCAGATGACTGGGTGTATAGCGTAGAAATGACTCCCTTTAATACCATATCACGAACATAGTGACGATCAACCTCCATATGCTTGGTATGCTCATGGAATGTTGGATTGTTTGCAATGAAGATGGCGGCCTGATTATTACACAACATCTGCATAGTTATCGTGACGGGGAATCCTAACTCAGATAGAAGAGATTGCACCCAAACCATCTCATAAGCTGTCTGTGCCATTGATCTGTACTCTGCTTCAACATTCGATCTTGAAACCGCATTCTGCTTCTTGCTTCGCTAAGTAACCAAGTTTCCACCAACATACGTACAGAATCGGACGTAGACTTTCTGTCTCCTCTATCGCCAGCATAACCCGAGTCAGAATAGGTAGGTGACCATAATTCTTGTAAAGAAGACCTTTGCCGGGAGCTCCTTTAACATATGCAAGCACCCTGCCAGTGAACTTCTCGTGGCTCATGCATAAACTGACTCAAGAGTCCAACTGTGTAAGATATATCAGGACGAGTAACTGTTAGATAAATGAGCTTGCCAATCAAATGTTTGTATTGACTTGGATCTTTGAGAGATGGGAAGATGTCTCCCAGAAGGGTGGTGACTGCTCAATAGGTGTACTCTCTGGTTTACAACCCAATAAACCAGTCTTCTTAAGTAAGTCCAACACATATTTCCGCTGTGAGAGCGTCATCTTTCCTTTGGCATATGAAAACTCAATACCTAGGAAGTATTTGGGTCGTCCATGTCTCGTGTAACGAAATGCTTCATTAAATGCTCCTTAGTTCTCTGAATGCCCTGATGATCGCTACCCGCCAACAAGATGTCATCGACATATACCGCAAGTACCACACAATTAGATTAAGTGTTCTTATAAAACATAGAGTGATCCACATTACACCTGCGAAAACCATTTGTAATTGCAATTACACTAAATTTTTCAAACCATGCACGAGAACTTTGTTTTAGACCATAGATCGCTTTCTTGAGCTGGCAGCAAGGGCGGAGGGAGAGGGGGGCAAAGGGGCAGCCGCCCCCCCTGCCGCCGGGGGCCCCTTTCCCCCTTCTCTCTTTCTCCGTTTTTCCACACTCTCTCTCTCTGGCCGTCCCCTTTCCCCCTCGCCCGCCCTTTCTCCCTCTTCCCCTCTTTTTTTTTTTCTCTCTAATTAGTTTTTATTCTCTCTTTAATTAGTTTTTATTCTCTCCCTTCCCCTCCCACCCTCTCTCTAACCCGTTTGGTGCTTTGCAGTGAAAGACTTTCCCTGTAAAGTCTTTCGTTGTAAAATTTTTCCCTGCAAAGTAACAAGACAATGTTTGGCATGTATAATAAAAAATGTAATTGAAATACATGTAAAGTTAATTCTTTCGTTTGGTATGAATAAGTTTCTATGTAAAGTTATATGCATTCTCAATTTTACCCTTGATTACTCTAGTTAATAAATTAAAAATTTATATATAAAAAACATTTTAAATTTCATCACCAAATCATTGTAGCATCAAATAAATTCATTAAAACCATACAAAAAACTAAAATCTAGTTCCAAAAATATAAAAATTTAACAAAAATATATTAAAAAGTTAAAAAAAAATATATAAAAAAATTAATGAGTGATCTCTCTTGCCCTAGAGTTTTGGAAAGAAAAGAAAAATGGAGTTTTGTTCGAGGGTTTTTAAAATCAAGAAAAGATAAAGAAAAAACATTATTTAACTAAAGGTAGTATCGGAATTTCACTTGCTTAATATTTTCACAGTCACTGTGTAATCCTTTTCACATCCTCCCCCCTATGAATCATTTTCCCTAGTCAAAGGGAAAGTAATTACATGAAGACCGTTACTTTGCATTGCTCATATTAAACCAAACGTGTGAAAGTCTTTCACAACTTTACTTTCCTACAACTTTACAGTTTTTTATTCTCTTTCTTCCACCCCCTATCTCTCTTTCTAAGTTTTTTATTTTTATTTTTTAAAATCATCTCTCTATTGTTTTTTATTTTTATTTTTAAAAAAATTAATTTTTTTTTTACAAATTAATAGATATAGTCTAAAACAATCAAAAGGGCTTATAGCCTAATAGTACTTGATGAGATCTCTAGTTCAAAACTTATTAAAAGCAATAAAGATAATGGGTCGACATCGGTTGTGAGTGTGGGTTTGTAGCCCAAACTCTTCATCACCGGTTGAGAGTGCGTGGATTAAATAATTAAATTTCATTCCAGCACACGCCCAAATCTATACAGCATTTGTCACTTTTGTTAACAAAAAAAAATCTAAAACATAATATTTTTAAAAAATATTATCAAAAATTTATTATTTGATTTATTAATATTTTATAAATTACTTTGTGTAGCATTTTTTTAACTCTATGTTTTAGTTTTTAATTTTTTTTACAAATTAATTTATATAATATATAAAATTACATTTTTAGTAGAGTTTTTTAAATATATGATTTTTATAAACTAAACTATAAATTATCATATAAATGAATTTTAAAAATATAAAATTTTTAATTAGTTAATTAATTAATTTTTTTTTTAATTCGCCCCCTAACCTTTAACTTCTGGCTCCGCCACTAGCTGGCAGACTAGATTCTCCTCCTGAGCAACATACTCTGGAGGTTGCTCCATAAACACTGTTTCAACTAAGTCTCCATAGAGAAAGATATTCTTTACATCGAGTTGACAGAGTGCCCATGATCGATTCATAGCCACCGACAGTAGAATGCGAATGGAATTCAGACGAGTAACCGGTGAAAAAGTCTTAGCATAATCAACACCAAAAGTTTGAGTAAAACCACAGGCCACCAACCGGGCTTTGTAGTGATCAACTGTACCATCAGCTTTGTGCTTGACAGAGAAGAGCCATCGGCAAGAGACGACATTGGCATCAGCAAGGCGAGGCACGAGCTCCCATGTACCTGGAGATCTCAAGGCTTCCATTTCCTCATCCATTGCCTTCTGCCATTGTGGAAGCAGACGTGCATCCTGGTAGTTCCTGGGGATCGATTCAGCAGACAGGAAAGAGCAAAGGTGCCGAAGGACGGGTGAAAATTATCATAAGAAACAAAAAGTGAGATGGGATGTTTGGTACAAGAACGAATTCCTTTGCGAAAGGCAATGGGAAGATCAAAAGACGGGTCTACATCATCCGGGGAGACGATCAGGGGAGGCAGATCTGGCAGTGGTACATGTTGGCGGCGATGATAAACCTGTCCAAAACGGCCATCAGCTGAATCTACTGGAGGAAGCGTCACACTAGGCACAAGCACAGGTGGAGTGACAGAAACAGGAATAGGAAGAACAATATCAGATGACATTGTCAACAAATCGTGAGAACCCGAGTCGGAAAAAAAAGATTGAGACTCAAAAAACGTGACATCCATAGACACATAATACTTCTGACTAGTCGGGTGCTACAAACGATATCCACGTTGGGTGCGGGAATATCCGACAAAGACACATTTAAGCACATGCAGGCACAACTTATCCAAACCAGGAGTTAAATCCTGAACAAAACCAACACAACCGAAAACATGAGGAGATAAGCGAAATAATTCAGTATCAGGTAGAAGACGACATAGAGGGACCTCTTCCCCTAAGGGTGCAGAAGACATACGATTAATAAGATATACTGCAGTTAAGATAGCATTAGACCACAAATACCTAGGGACATTACGCTCCACTAAGAGAGTGCATGCAACATTTAAGATGTGACGATGCTTTCTTTCAGCAACCCCATTCTGCTGAGAGGTGTGTGGACATGTGGTTTGATGAATAATTCCAAAGGACGCACACAGAGAATTTACAGCAGAAGATACAAATTCTAAAGCATTATCAGCACGAAGACATTTGAGAACAGTGGAAAACTGATTTTGCACTTCCAAAATAAATGTTTTAAGGACACCAACAATAGATCGACGGTCTTTTAACAAATATACGCATGACACTCGAGAAAAATCATCAACAAACACAACATAGTAATGATGACCTGAAATAGACGCGACTCTAGAAGGTCCCCAAACATCATAATGAACTAGATCAAATGACGACCGACTAGATACTAGAGTAGAACGTTTAAAGGTAGCACGATGATGCTTACCCAACTGACACGACTCACATTGAAATGACTCAACCCGAATCTAAGGTAAAGCCTGCTGAAGATGACTAAGAGAAGGATGACCCAATCTACAGTGCCATATGAGTGATGACTTGGTGTCCGAAATAGAAGTTGCCAAACCACAAGGAATATCATCACATACCAACCTATAAACGCCGTCACCATGATTACGCCCTAAACCAACCAATCCTCTTCCCCGTCTGCAGATCCTGATAAGTGCAGTGAAAAAGGAAAAAAGTAACATTACAATTCAACTGTTTAGTGATTGCAGAAATAGATAGCAAGTTCACAGGAAATTTAGGTACAAAAAGAACATCAGTTAGTTTAAGCTGAGAGGAAGCCTGCATAACTCCTTCTCCAGACACTAAGCAAGATCGTCCATCGGTAATTGCCACAGAATGAAAAATAGATGGACAAAGATTTTGAAAAAAAAAATTTTGTACCTGTCATGTGAGAGGAGGAACCGGAGTCAACAATCCAGGAACTGTTCTTGGAAGCAAGAAAGGCATTACCTGTGAAAATAGGAGAAGAGACTATGGCATGAGAAACTGTGCCCTGTAGCTGTTGAAACTGTGTAAAGTCAGCCTGAGAGATAGTAACTAACTGTTCAGCACTAGAAGTATGTGACGGATCGGCCAACTCTGTACTAGTATTGACCATTACCGAATGACCGTGCTTATCCCAACAACGATTCTCAATGTGGCCTGTCCGTCGACAAAAGGTGCACACAAACCTACCCCGAGAAGCACCACAGCCGGCTCCTCGACCACCATGAGAGGAGCCTTTACAACGCCCACGAGACAAAAACATGACGACGAAGATAAATCCTTCAGCAACGAGACAAGGGCATCACTGGTGATGGCTGAGGAACATCACCATGTGCCTGTAGAACAATGGGAACGATGAGAGATGAGCGGCGGCTTGTGGTAGAGCTGGCGGCGGCGGGTTGAAGGCTAGGGTTTGGAGTGGCGGCGGCAGCTAGGGTTTTGGGTGGCCGCTAGGGTGTAACCCAGAGCTCTGGTACCATATGAGAATAGGAAAAATAATTTGGATATCAATCAAGAAAGAGTACAAGGGTATATATAGAGAAATATTAGGGTTTTGTGGTATGGGCCCAATATGGCCCATTAACCAATCTAAACTCTAACAATTATTATCGCTACTACTTAAAAGAAGATAGAAATTTTCCCATTCAATGTAGGTACACCTGAGATGTATCTATGAAAACTCAAGTTGATAAGTCCTGGTTATTGTAGTGAAAATTTGATCACTTCAATTTTGCGGATATTTCATTAGAAAAAAATGATGAGAGGCCTTCCATATATCTTACAAATTTTATATGTGTGAAGGTTATTTCCTTGGAAAATAACAAAAATAGTCCTTCTCATATAGAAAAGCATGCAAGGCCAAGAAACCATTGGAGCTGATTCATATATAAATATATATATATATATATAGGCGACCAAAATAGATACTTTATTTTATTCATTGATGAGTACACCAAAATGACATAGATGTATTTTCTTCAAGAATGACAAGACTATTTTTTCTCTACTTAAGAAATTCAAGAATCATGCTTATTCCTTTGGCGGTGCTTGTCATTTTTTTCAAAAATAAAAATTAAAAAAAATGGCCACTACCAAATTTGTATTCATAGTTGGTGATGATTTTGTAAGTTGGATGGAGCCCACAAAATCATGCTTCTACCCAAAAACAAGGAAGCGCACTACTAGATTTTTTTGTCCTAGTTAGTAATGATTTTGTTAATTGGATGTATGTGTACATCACAAGATATTGTTACTTTATTGATAAAAGATTATATTCCTTTGAAGAAATGGGGAAAAATGATTTGGTTCAAATAGATGCTTTTCCAACTTGGATGTGATATGAGAAATACGTTATTCATTGTGAGTTTTATAAATAAAAAAATAATAAATTATGTATTATGATGTTATGTAACCCTGGAGGGACAGAGAATTAGGAGTGGTAATGGGGCGGGGAATCCCCGATCCCTGTGGGGACCCGACCCGACGGGGATGGGGATCCCCGAATCCCTCCCCTATGGGGGCGGGGACGGCGGCCAATCCGTCCCCGTTTCCTAAATGGGGATGGGGACGGGAAATGCCCTCCCCGCCCCGTGGGGATCCCCGACCCGATTAAAATACATATATATATATATTGTGTGTATATGTATGTATAATTTTTCCAACATAAAAAAATTCAATGGCCTAGGTAATAATATAAAAAACTCTAATTTTAATTTAATTGCGCTAATCACATAAACTATTTATTTTAAACTAATAACAATTAAAATTAAATATAAGAGCCCCATGTTAAGTAGTTTTGATCTTATCATAATTTTATATATATTTATGTTGAGTTATTTTTATGTTCCAATATGTAATAATATTTTTACAACTAGAGAATCCCCGTGGGGATGGGGATGGGGAAGAAAATTCCCCCCGTCAGGGAATCGGGGATGGGGAATCCCCGTCCCCGCCATTGACGGGGACGGGGACGGGGAGGGGCATCCCCGCCCCCGGCCCGCCCTGTTACCACCCCTACAGAGAATATGACTTCCCCGATAAGGGAATCAGTAAACAACGAATTAATAATATTATCCAGTATTCTAACATATTTGCACAGTACCATACAGTACAAAATGCCAAGAGGTTTCAATCTCTGAGCAGCTTATTCACCATTTTAGTGAGATACCATAGGACTATCAATGGTTCTTATAACACTGAATATTAGTTATTTTGAAGGCTGATAATTTGCTTTCAAGTTGGAGATTGTTGATATTGGCTCAAAAACCTATTTGTGCCTGATTTTGGGTAAATCCAAATGACAATTTAGAGGCTATTACCTACATTTAATTTTACGACTTACTCATTTATTCTTCATATTTGATTAAGTTAGATATAAATATTGTAGAACCCATGGGTTTGTAAGATGCCCAACCCAGCTCATTGGTTCAATAACCCAGCTCATTGTAACATGAACTTGAAGCAACTTGATAGAACTTAGCTATGATACTAGATGTTGGCAATTAAAAGGAATCTAATTACCTAAAGAACAAACTGTAATGATGGTTGAATGATCCAAACAAACATTTTCCACTTAATTATTTCCCTTTATGTGTTCTTGGGTGTACTAGCTTTGTTTTGTTTCCCATTCATGAATGCACAAAATTATTTGCTAAGTCATGTTTTTGTATTTTTCTTGGTTATGTGATTGATAAAAAAGGATATTGGTGTTTTGATTCTGCTGCTAATCAATTATATGCTTCTCAGCATGTAGCCTTCCTAGAAACTGTTCGTTTTTTAATATTTTTTTATCAAGTAATACTTTGTTTTCTTTTGAGTCTCTTAGTTTGGGGTTGTATCTATTACTCCTTTAGTTACTACTATTACCATAGAAAGATGCAGATTAATGCTAGATTTGGTTTTCAAGTGCTATTTATTTAAAGATTATGCTTATCAGGGATCCAATTATTAGGGATTATTCTATCCAGATTAATGCAAGCCTAGATATCTCTTTGTAATATTCAGGAGTTTATCCTGGCTTGTAGTTTTATTTCATTTGAATTAATTTTGCCATGACCCTTAGGCTATATTTATGCCCTACAAAGTCTAGTATTTTGTTAATCCTCTGAAATGAAAGTCTTTTATTTCTAAATAGAAAGTTTCATGGTATCAGACGGGTCTGATTTTTTTTCATCTTTGAAATCTTATTTTTCCCCATGACTAAATACCTTAGAGTAGCTATGACTAGTGAGAGTGGTACCTCAAATCCAGATTTTAAACATAGAAATACCAATCTTAGCTCAAACTTTATTAGCATTTTTGTGAGTGGGACTATCCCTACCACTGGTTATAAGCTCATTGGTTATAATTATAATCAGTGGTCTCATTTAGTCATGATTTTCATCTCCGGCAAGCGGAAAGAAGATTTCTTGACAAGAGCCACTTTGCAACCTCAAGAAAGCAGTCCTAATTTTTGCAAATAGAAGGTTGATGCGTTGGTTCTTGAACTCCATGACAAATGAAATAGGAGAAACCTTTATGTAGTACAAAACTGCGAATTGGGATGCGGTCCAATATAAATAAAGACAACACATCAGCAATCTTTGAGATCAAGGGGATTCTTTAAGATCTCAAGCAAGTGGAATAATTCATTACAGATTATTTCAACAGACTTGTTCACTGTTGGCAGCAACTTGACATACTGGAAGCTGTTTCTTGGAGTTGTTCTAATGCTGGAAGGTAGTACAAACAAATTCAGGAGAAAGAAAAGATTTTAAATTTCTCCTAGGCCTAAATCGTTATCTTGATGAAATTCGAAAGAAAGTTCTCAGCATAAAGCTTTTACCCAGTGTTTGAGAGGTATTTTCTGAAATTTGTAGGGAAGAAACTAGGAGGAAAATCATGCTTGGAGCCCTACAAATATTTGTTGGAAAATGCATTTAAAGCTGGTTGATTTGATACCCAGTCCAAAATCTTCTCAAGATAGCAGGGGGAATGTTGTTGCAGTTGCCAAAAATCAGCCTTTTATTTGAACCCAGTCCCTTCAATAAATAAAAAAAAATGGAAGTCCCACAGAAGCTTTTTTAAACCACAGTGTAGAATGCCCTGAATCTTGTTGGAACTAGTACAATACTCTGGCGCAGCAAGACCATCTATTTACTGCTTTGGGTGGATTCAAGAGCTTCAAATTGCATGAACGATGACTTTAATTCTTTTGACTAATGTAAGCCATGTAATGGAGGAAAAATGGTCTATATAGCAGGTGCAACATGCTCATCTGTCTCTGGTGGT
Organism: Dioscorea cayenensis subsp. rotundata; assembly: GCF_009730915.1. Lineage (NCBI taxonomy): Eukaryota > Viridiplantae > Streptophyta > Magnoliopsida > Dioscoreales > Dioscoreaceae > Dioscorea > Dioscorea cayenensis. Next base: position 4,927,181 of record NC_052481.1, on the reverse strand, counting down.
TCAGTCATTATATCAAAAGATTCAAGACTTAAGATATAAGACTTAATTCAGTGTTGTTTTTTTTGTAAACTTGATTATAACCCGCTGTCTGTGAGTAAATTCACTAAAGATTTGGAGTGTGTTGCTAAATTTTCTACAAACTTGTGTGATTTTCTGGGTTTAATCTTTGGAAAGACCATTGGCAGTGTGAAAATGAGTGTGGGTCTCTACCTTTTGCAAGCTAAAGTTCCTAGGGACCCGATTAATAGGGATTATATTTTAAGAGCTTGTTTATTTTTTCTTTTTATTTCTGTTTTGTATCCAACTTGGATAGCTTTTCCTGATATTCAGTAGTTTATCCTGCCTTGTAGTTTTATTTCATTTGAATTAATTCAGTCTGTCTCGCGTAGGCTGTATTTATACCCTACAAGGTCCTGCAGTTTGTTAAGCTTTTCTGAAATGAATCTTTTTTTTTTTCCTATACAGAAAGTTTAAATTACTTCTTTATATTTACCACCTTCCATTACACAAGTTGAAACTTATTATCCTAAGGTAGTAGCACAAGGTTTTCAAGATGATCCATCTTCATCTAGTCAATGTGATTCTATAGGCTTGCTATCTCCATCTTTATCTGTTGATCTTATTCTATCTACTTCCCAACATATTCGTTTTCAACCACCTCATACTCAGTCGTTTTCTTGATCGGCATACAATATTAACTCTTCTATCTTCTAGTTATTCATATGAGTATTTCCCTTTTTTATCATGTACACATTCTCTTGTTAAACATTAATCTTTTAAAGAAGCTTCTTCTTATCCCTATTGGTACAAAGCTATACAGAACAGACTTGATGCTCTGTATAAATCTCACACATGATATCTTGTGTCATTACCCTCAGCTAAAAATGTTATTGGTTTCAAGCAGATATATAAGATGAAAACAAAGGCATATGGATTTTTTCGAATGTTATGAAACTTGCCTTATGACTAAGGGTTCATCTGAGGAGTGTGACATTGACTATGAGACATTTGCTTTTGTGGCAAAAGATGACTTGATTACATGTTTTTAAATTACATTTTGTTCCTCCAATTAATGGTCCTTTTTTTTTAAATGGATGTAAAAAATGTATTCCTAAATGGAGATTCACATGAAGAGATGGACATTCGTCCTTCTTGAATTTGCTCCATATTATGGGACAAGTATGTTATTTTGATAGAGCACTTTATAGTCTCAAATAAGTGCCGTGTGCTTTGTTTGAGAAATTCAATTCAACATTACTCTGCCTTGGTTTTGTTAACTCACGTTATCATTTAGCTATATTCATTCATATCTTTTCTCATGGCAAAATTCTCTTATTTTTGTATGCGGACAGTATGATCATAATTGGAGATGACTCAAATGGTATTGTTTTTTTTTAAGGATCATCTTGTAAAGTTGTTTGAAATGGAAGATCTAGGCCTTCTACATTTATTTTCTTTTCATTGGAGTTGCTTCATCAACTCTTAGTTACGTCTTGTCATAGACTAAGTATCCATTGAATATACTTAATAGAGCTGACCTTAATGAGGAAAAGGTAGTTGCTACTCCTCCTGAGTTGATGGCGGCTCATTTTTCAAAAATGTTATTCAATATCGAGAAATTGCTGGCTTTGTAGTGTGTCTCATAGTCACTCGTCTTGATGGAATAGTCTGCTGTGCTCATTGTTGGTCAAGTCAATTTTGCTCCTTACTCATTGGGCAGTTGTCCTTTAGATTCTTTTATTCTTCCAAGGCACAAATAAATTATTGTTCCCTTTATTTTCATTTTTTGTTTTACATGCCTTTTGTGATGTAGATTGGGTTGAGGATATAACATCTCACCATTCCATTATCAGTTGGTGTTTTTATTTGGGGGAATCCTTGATCTTATGAAAAAATAAAAACTTGAAAGTTGTAGCTAGATCCACTGAAGCTAAGCACCGGTCTATGGTGTCCACCATAATTGAGGGGCTTTTGATGCTTTAAAATTTTCACAATTTGATCCTACATCTTTACATTGTATTTATAAAAGGGATATGTCAAACTCTCACAACTCACTTTTTCATGAGTGGACAACATATATGGAGATTAATTGTCATTTTGTTCACCAACATTATCTGCAATGCATTATCATCCTTCCAAATGATTAGACTGTTAGAAGGGAGAAGAATGAAAGAAGAGAAGAAAAGAGATGGATCAAAGCTCATCAGTATATTAGAAACAAGTGATCAATGGCTACATATAGAAGCAACACATACAAGTATACACCACTACACATGTATATATATACATACATACATCTGGTATACATACATACATCTAACACCCCCCCTCAAACTCAAGGTGGATCATGGGTCTTGAGTTTGGATAACATAAACAGATGCTGATCACGTGTCTGTGCCTTAGTGAAAAAAATCGACCCACCGGACCTCGGTAGGGAAGATAATGAAGAGAGACAAGATGCGCACTGGACATGACAGCGGATGAAGTGGGCATCGACACCAATGTGTTTGGTCAGCTCATGCTTGACCGGATCTGCTGCAATCTGAAGAGCTCCTGTACTGTCACAGTGAATAGGAATAGGAGAATGAATCGGGACACCAAAATCCTGCAAAATCGAGCGAAGCCAAAGCACCTCCTGTACTGTAGAAGCTAAAGCGCGAACCTCGACCCTCAAAGACTGGACTTGGCAATGGTTTGCTGTTTCTTAGTCTTCCACACAACAAGTGAAGACCCAAGAAATATACAATAGCCGCGATGTGAGACTCGATCATCGGGAGAATCGCCCAAGTAGCATCCGAATAGGCTCAGAGTCAAGAGTGGACTCGATGCAGTAGAATACACCACGCGAGGCAGTACCTCGAAGATATCGTAACACCCGGAGAAGATGTCCATAATGAACAGAGGTGGGAGCCGCAACAAACTGACTGAGAATGTGCACAGCATGAGAAATGTCCGGACGTGTGCATGAAGATAGACTAAGCTACCAACAAGATGCCGAGAAGCGAGAAGGATCCGTAGGGGAACCCCATCGAAGCACGAAGTTGCAAATGCAACTCCATCGGTGTAGCGGCGGTACGAGTATCTGTCAAACCAGAGCGATCAAGAAGGTCAAGAGTGTAACGTCCCGGGATAGTCGATAGCCATCGGGATGAGATGTGATCTCGATACCCGTAAAAATAACGAAGCGGACCAAGATCAGTCATCAAAAAAGTCTCACATAGTCGCTGCTTCACAAAAGCAATGTGAGCAGAATCATCACCAGTAAGAATCATATCATCCACATACAAAAGAAGAATGGTCCGGCAACGGGGTGAAAAATGAATGAAGACTGCCGGATCATGTATGCTCGGAGTAAACCCAGCAGCCTCAACGGCTGTGCTGAACCTCTCAAACCAGGCACGAGGAGCCTGTTTGAGACCATAGAGAGCACGGCGAAGGCGACAAACAGAGCCAGGAGGTACCTGAAGGCCGGGAGGAGGAGTCATGTAGACCTCCTCCTTCAGGTCCCCATGAAGAAAGGCATTCTTCACATCAAGCTGATGAAGAACCCACCTACGAATAGCAGCAACAGCAACTAATGTACGGACTGTGTGCATGTGGGCCACGGGGGCAAAAGTCTCCTCATAGTCACGGCCATACTCCTGCTGAAAACCACGAGCAACAAGACGTGCTTTATAACGCTCGAGAGACCCATCAGAACGGGTCTTCACCCGATAGATCCAGCGACATGTAATAGGAATAGCATGGGTAGGGAGAGGGACAATATCCCACGTGTGAGTCCGAGACAAGGCATCAAGTTCCTCGCCCATGGCGATCCCGCCACTCGGGGATCGAACCGCTTCATGAGGTACTGCTCAATGATATCCGAGACACTCGGTGCTAGCGTAGCATAACGACAGGGAGGATGTAAAGTGGAGCGATCTCGCAAAGAGTAAGGAGGAGTCGGATCGGGTAGTAGGAGAGACGCCGAGAGGGCTCGCCTCGATGGAGTCGTCATGGATCCCGACGATGGTAGAATAAACGGATCGCGGATGAGCGGGGAGGAAGTGAAGAAGAAGAAGGGGTAGACACAGTAGGAGACTCAACAGAAAGAGGAGAAGCAGGGTCAAGGGAGGAGGGACTAAGAAGCTCTGGAGGAGTAATGATCGACGGAGAAGACACAGGAGAGGTACCTACAGGAGAAATGGGAGGGAAAAGAAAAGATAGAGGAACCGAAGGAGAGGGAGACTCAGTAGAAGAGGGAGAAGCGTAAAATGGCGTAGTCTCATCAAATGTGACATCACGAGAAATACGAATACGACGAGCAACGGGATCATAACAACGATAACCTTTATGCTCAAGGCTATATCCCAGAAAAACACAGGAGACAGACTGGGCGGTGAGCTTCGTCCGTTCCCGCGGTGAGAGCAAAACAAAACAACGACAACCAAAAACACGAAGATGATCATAGCGAGGAGGTGTCCCATGAAGAGACTCCCCCGGGCTGCGATCATGAAGATGAGAGGAAGGTTGAAGGTTAATCAGATAAACAGCCGTACTAACAGCATCAGCCCAAAAATGAGGAGGGAGAAAAGCACCAAGAAGAAGAGCACGAGCCGTCTCTAAGATATGACGATGTTTGCGTTCAGCAACCCCATTCTGAGCATGAGCACCAGGACAGGATAACTGAGGCAATGTGCCTTCAGAAGATAAAAAGGCTCGAAAAGCCTGAGAAATATATTCACCACCCGAGTCAGATCGAAAGATCTTGACTGAGGCAGCAAAGTGGGTGTGAACCATGGCTGTAAAAGATCGATAAATAGACAATAACTGACTACGATTATGCATAAAGTAGATCCAAGTAAAAGCGAGTGTAGTCATCAATAAAAAAATAACATAATAGCGAGTTACCTCCTTTAGAAACAAAAAGGAGCGGGGACCCCAAACATCGAATGAATAAGTTCAAAAGTGCGATGAGTCCGAGATACACTCATAGGATAAGGGACGCTGGAGCTGCTTTACCAAGCTTACGACCAACACGCATAATATCGGAGGAAGGAGAGACACTCCTAAGACGCCAAGACGAACAAGAGATGACAGATGCAGAGGGACACAAGTGACCAAGACGATGATGCCACATATGATGAGATAAAAAGCAAGTAGCATGACAGATGATGAATAGATTTAGTCAAGATGACGTGATGAAGAGTATCCAACACATAGACTCCATCATGGCGGCGGCCAGCTCCAATCACCTTCCCACTGTGATCCTGCACACGACATGTGGTACGGTCAAAAATAACCTGACAACCATAATCAGTAAGCTGACTAACAGACATGAGGTTCATGGATAAACGAGGAACATGAGAGACAGAGGGAATAGAAAAAGAAGTAGAAGAAAAATGGCCAGTAGATGAAATGGGGAGGAGGGTGCCATCAGCAGTACGAACACGTGTAACATGTAATGGCGGATGAGAATGATGAAGATGAGTGGCATCAGGAGTCATGTGAAGAGAAGCACCAGAATCAAGAAGCCAAAGAGGACAGGAACTACCTGGAGCAGTAGGAGGAACCTGAGCCGACCGTGCATGGCCAGTGGAGTCTGCTAGATGAGACTGCTGAAACTGTCGAAACATCGCCAATAACTGATGATCGGTAGGAGACAGCGAAGGAGAAGATGATGTAGCTGGAGATGGTGGAGACAGCGAAGGGGAAAAAGACAGGACTAGTGAAGTATAGAAATGGCCGACTGATGAAGTGTAGAAATGGCCGGAGAGGTGGCCGGAGAGATGGCCGGAGGAAGGTACCTAGTCTGATACCATGTTAGAAGGGAGAAGAATGAAAGAAGAGAAGAAAAGAGATGGATCAAAGCTCATCAGTATATTAGAAACAAGTGATCAATGGCTACATATAGAAGCAACACATACAAGTATACACCACTACACATGTATATATATACATACATACATCTGGTATACATACATACATCTAACATAGACATCCATGCAGATTGCTGATATGTTCACAAAGATTCATAGATTGACCCGTTTTCAGTTTTTTTTAGCAAACTCTTGATGTGTACTTCTCCATCATCAATTTGAAGAGGGATGTTAGAATATAGTAGTATATATTTGGACTGCAAGTGCAATAATGCCTTTTGGGTTAACATTGGAAAACCTAATCCTTTTCTTATGTGAAGAGAGTTTTGTCTCAATTGTATAGAGGGAGAAATTATTCTTTTAGTCTTCAAATCAACATCTTTTTCCTTCAATGGTTATTCATCTTTTGCACAAGAAAAAGTTTGCTACCTGGCATATAGAAAATGAGCTCTTCTGTGATTATATTCTCAGGAAATGTATATTCAAGATCTTGTCATTAGTTTGCTAGAATGAGCTCCTTCTTTTAAGCTTTCATCCTCAAAATATTCATACTGTTTTTTTTAAATTATGTCTCCATGGGACACTCATTCTGAGATCCCATTTCCTGAAAATTATAGATTCGAAACTATTCCACTTTTTTGTAGATCGGTGCCTCACTTTGAGCCAGGAAGTTAATCCTATGTGCTGGGGCTGGGTTAGTTACCCACAGAACAAATGGGACATGAAAGGAGAAATTCATTTATCCTTCAAATTTGAAAAGGACTGTAGATTAAATGTGGTAATATGGCTTTGCTATTCCATATATATTATGGACTTTGGCTAACCTTGGGTCTTTACTGATTACTTACCTTTGACTAACTAACTAATCTCAAGAGCAGGTCCCATCCAGCTAACCTTTTTGACAGCTAAACCTCGAATGAGGGTAACATTATCTAGCTAGATTACAAGAAGCTATTTGCATGTACACAAGACAATGTGTCTCATTATCCTTTTTCAGCGTAATATTGTTGGGTACGATGAAGGCCAAGTACGTGTGTTGGAAAAAGCGGTTGTTCTCGAGGATGTTCTTTCTGATCTTCCAGCTGTAAGTTTGCTTATTTGATATGTTTCTCTTGTGCTATTACTCAGTGACATCAGGTATTTATCTTTATTCCTTAGGTGTCAAATGATGAAAATAATGAACAAATACCTTACACTAAAGGCCCTCAAACAGAGTTTCAGAGATACATTCGCATGCCCAAGTCTGGTATATTCTTTTTCGATATGAAAGAGTCAAGTGTGAGTTGTTTTTTTTTTTTTTCGTCTAGCAAAGCAAGAATTTCAATTTTTCTATTGTCAAAGGCAATATATTTAGGCTAATTGTGTCCCTTTTCTTGCTTTTGTACCTGCCTATGTTATTTAATTCTTTCATGCCTGGCCATCAACTTAGCTTGGTATAATTTTATTGAGAATTGAGTTTTTGTTTTTATTCTTTTCTTAATTGAGAATTGAATGTGAGATACCTTTTGCCTAGCAAAGTGAAAATAATAATGTCTTTATAATCAAAACCAATTTGTTATGCATATAATTTTGGGGGTTTTTTTTCTCTCCCTAATTTGGCCTTTTTTTAGTTTTTAATCATCAAAATGGTTCATGACCATTTTATTCATCAAAATGGCTTTGGAGGTATCACATTAGTGCCAGGTCAGTATCTGTGTGCTAATTGGACACTATAAAAAAACCAAAAGCGTGGTTTTTTTTTCCAGTTTGATCTTTTTTTATTATTATTGTTTTTTTTCTTTTTTTTAACCACATTTTTTTTAAATTGACTTATTAATTTTTTGAAAAACCCATTTATTTTCAAAAAAATGGTACTATTATTATTAAAATGGGAAGCATTTTTGCACATTATTTAAATCTATTTGTTTTTAAACTTTTTTAATGATTTTTTAAAAATAAATTTCTCTTCCCACTTATAACCATAATTGTGTTTCATATATACACACAAAAAGGGTTTAAAATGATAACCATACATATTAGTAGTTGTTGTCATGCGAACATATATACACATTTTTATAGGGTTAATTGGTTTCCTCTACACCTTATTTATTATGCAATTAATGTATGCCATTTCTAGCCATAAAATTTGAAAAGAAAGCCATATATATGTGTGTGTATATATATATATATATAAAGTAAAATATTAATTTTATATATGATAAAGACTCAATTAACTTTATATATTCTTTTAAAAAATTTGTACAAAAAATATATATAGATTTTATATTTACAATGAACTAATATAATATCTATCTTATATTAAATAGTAATTGTTAATTTAGTTTTAAAATGTATATAATAGGAAAAACAATTATGCTTTAGGTGAAAAGCGAAATTAAAAAAAAAATTATATCCAAATGCGTTTAAAGAAATTAAAAACAAATAGGTCTTAAACTTATTAAAACAAAATAGGTTTTAAAAAATGTGCAAAAAGTGATTCCCATTTTATTAATAATAATATATATTTAAAATGAATAGGTTTTTAGAAATTAATTTTTTTTAAAAAAATAATAATAATTTTTCAAAAATTAAGTTATAACCAAAAAAAGGGCTAGTTTAGCAATTACAACCAAAAATAAAGGTTAAATTGGAAAAAACCATGCTTTTTCCTTTTTGAAGTGCCCACTAAACACCAAGGTGCTGATTTGGCAACGTTCAGGGCCATTTTGTTAAATAAAATGGTTTTGGGGCCATTTTGACAGTTGAAAATGGAAAAGAGGGTCAAGTTAGATAAAAGCTCTATTTCTTCTTCTTTTATGACCCGACTATTTACCTCTATATATCTATTCTTTCATGACCAGCCATCTGTGTTTAATTTTATTAATTTCAAGATTCGATATTGAAGGTTCAACTTGACGAGTTGTTTTTCTCAAGAACTTAGTAATTAACTTGCCTTAGTAGAAAGCAATTCATTATACATGTATCTGTTGACGAAGAAAGAAATGTCCAAAGTTAATGCTAAATTTATGTGATACACATGTACAAAAAGTTTCATTTGTCATCATGGTGACCATAAGGACTAGAGATCTTAAATGTTTTCAACTTGAATATCTTGTTCATATACCATCTGAGATTCCTCAAACTCAAGGCGAGTTAAAATTGATAATTTAAAAGAGTTATCCAATACTCAGAGGGCAGATGACCTTCTGAGATTAATTTTAACTTGTAATGTTAGATTTTATATTTTACACTAGTGGGCCGTACATGGATGTTATATAAGCTGAGGGGTGCTACACCAAAAAGTCTTAAAGATTTAATGGCTCAATCCCTATACTTATATATAAACTCATTACACTTCTATCATATAACCGATATGGGACTATATTTCTAACATGTAACATCCGCATTTTTTTAATTTATTCTTTTTATAAGTACTTTTGATACAGCATGGAAGGTTGTATCCGGAGCAACTCATTTTTACAAGGTATGACCTTGTGTTGAGAGACCAGTGTTCACTTAATTTTCAACTTTAACACATTATTCAGTGGTCTTATTTTGTTGTTGTCCAGACTTGTTGTGCATTTAAAGTCTGTCTTTGCTTTCTCTTTAATTTTCCTTGATGAAGGATATAACTTTTAAAGTTGTCCGTCAATAATCTGAGGATGTAGCATGAATGTCATTTTGTTATCATCACATGAAAAATTGTACTGTTGCAAGTTATGCCAAATATAGTCATTCTGAAATTTGGTTTTTTTCAAAAAATAGAGATGATAGGATTTTCAGCATGTGAAGTGGATGATATACAACCATTGTTGTTTGACCATCGTCCGAGAAAGTTATTTGAGGATGATTATATGCGTGTCTGTCAAATTCCTCGGAAAAAGGTTCTTTTTCATTTTTCATTTTAAATTATTTTTTTCTGTATAGTCATATCTTGCACAGAGATATGCCCCTAATATTTTTACCAAATTTACAGGGAGCTAATTTTAGGGACCTCCCTGGAACCATTATCGATGCTAACAATACTGTTCAACTAGATCCAAGCAAGGAAAGGATACTATTACCTTCTGGGAGGCCACTGGTAGGATATGTTTTAGTTTTTCTACTGTGGAATGGTAGTAATTTGTGTTGTCTGTGGTCATATGAAACGGTTTGGTTGATTCTGATTACTTGCTACTTTTGATCTAGTTGTGACCTTTCTTCAAGAAAATTTGCTTTACTTGTTCATGTCCGTTAAAGCAATGTGTCCTGAAATATTTAAAAAAATGTATACAGTAATTTGCATTCTTATTCATTCTTGTTAATCTGTATCAAAAAGGTTTTGAATGTACTGTTACTTTTTGAAGACCACTTTTACCCTTTGAACTACAAATGGTTGCTATGCTAGTAGCCAGAAATTTTCTTTGAAGCATACTCAGTATATGGCCGGTAGTTCTGTAATGTCATTGTTTTATTCTATGCAACATTAATATTATTACTTGTCTTTCAAGTTGATGATATTAAAACTTGGATTCTTGCGGTATTTCTGTCCAAATAATTTTTTGGCTCCTTATCTGAATATGTAAATATTATGGTCTTTGCACAAGTGTTATGCATTAGACCTTGGGTTACACACTTATACACTGCAGATTTGTTAGATGGTGCGACTGGGTTATTGTTTTCATTTTTATCAGGTTCCAGATTATGCCCTGAACTTCTGGGAAGGAAAATCAGTGAGGTTGTCTGAGTTTCTCAGAATTTTTTTCAAATTTGTAATATTGGCCTCATGTTGGATTTTCAGTTCAGTAACTCATGTTATTTAATGCAGACCTTTTGGTCGGTTATGGTGGGATGAGACAGTACCTACTGTCTTGACTGTTCCTGATGCTCATCATCAGGTACTCTTTTCAACCACTTTATTCGAGTTACCCTTTTTAAGTCATGGTAATTTTATATATACTAAGTTTCTTTCAGGCTGTTTTACATCCTGAGCAAGATCGTATTCTCACTATCCGAGAGACTGCAAGGATTCAAGGTTTTCCTGATTATTATAGGTTCTCTGGGACTGTGAAAGAAAGGTACTAGCTACAATATTTCTCCTCATGAACAATAGAATAATTTTAGAACTCATCAAGTGAAGTAGCTGACATTTTTACTATTTATAATTGTTACAATTTCTTCTGTGGTTGTTTTATTAAGTTGGAGATAGGTGCAATGCCACTTTCTTGAGCACTTTGATTTAAATTGAAATTGTGAATAAGATTAAAAGACAAACTAATACAGAAAGCACGTCTGTTGACTTGAACATAATGAACTCCTTTTTCCTATATGGAAGGATGGAACCAATCTCTTACTCATGGTTGATTGAGAGTGAGGATGAATTTGGTGTTTTATTAGAAGAAATTGATTTTATCAAAGCTCAACTAGATGAAATCAAGTATTGTGTTTTGGTGACCTCTTTAGCTAGCCTTTCCAGCATGGATTATATCATACTATCTAGTCCTATAACTCTATTTATAACTCTAGATTCTTTTTCCTTGTCAAATTCATGCTACTTTATATTGCAGATACCGCCAAATTGGCAATGCCGTGGCAGTTCCAGTCAGCAAAGCCTTAGGGTATGCAATGGGGCTTGCATGGTTGAAGCAAAGTGGAGATGAACCTCTACTGACCCTGCCATCAAATTTTGCATTATCTAACAAAGTCCTGCAATTATCTAGCTCACCTTCAGAAGTGCAAAACGTGAGCTCCTGACCTCTGTTCAATGACGTCATCGATTCAAATAGTTCTGGTTTCTGTATGCATGTTATCTTGCATCCTAATGATACTTGGTGTTAGACTAAGCATGATCCTTCCCATGCTCTTTCTATCTTGCTTTCAAATGGTCACAGTAGTCTGTAAGCCTTTGCCAAACTCCTGTTTTTGACTTCATTTCTGCACTAAAATATTGCAAAGGAAACGTTTAATTGGTTGTCGAAATTTTTTTCTATAATGTATCATTGGAATATTATTCAGGTTGGTAACTTGAACTGAAATAATTAACTACTTATTGAGCAGCAGTAAGTCTCTCTCTAGAATTTCGCCTATATAAAATTGGTTGTTGAGATTTGTGAATGCAATGGAGAATAGCACCTTTTCATTATTGTCTCAGGGAAATATTATTCCAATTGAGCTGATCAAATCAAATACTGATTCAGTGGCTGTAAATCTCTCGTAATAGTATCGTCCTTTGCTATATTCAATTGGTTGTCGAGATTTCTAAATGGAATGGAGAATAATTATTTGAATTGAACAAGCCTGACAGTTGATTCAACAGTGATGAATCCTTCACTAGAATTTGGTCCTTGGTTCTATTTGATTGTTTGCCGAGATTTCTGAATGCAATGCAGAAGAACTCTTGTTTACTATATCAAGTGAAATATTCTTTCATGAACAATTTGAATAACAAATCGACTAATAATTCAGCTACTGTAAATTTCACTAGATTCTATTTAATTGGTTGCGGAGATTTCTGAATGTGATGCAGAATACCTCTCTGTATGAAGAAAAATGTTCTTCAGCGAACAATTGGAACAACAAATTGACTTGTAATTCCGCCGCTGTAAACCTCCATAGGATTTTGGCCTTTGTTATATGTAAAATTGGTTGTTGAGATTTCTGAATGCAATGCCAGACATGTCTTGTTCTTAACTGTGTATCAAGGGAAGTATTTCTGGGCAGCCAATTTGAACAACTGATGATTCCTGATTCGTTACTGTGTATCAAGGGAAGTATTTCTGGGCAGCCAATTTGAACAATTGTTCAACTAATGGTTCCTGTTCTTTACTGTGTATCAAGGGAAGTATTTCTGGGGTTGGTCTAAATGTTAAAGACTTAGGTTGTTTAAATAAATAGTTTTAAGTTTAAATTTTTGTGTATAAAAAACAAAATACATGTATGAAAAAAAAAACAAAACCATGTTGGAAGAGGCCTACTTCTTTGGAGAGCTTTCAATGTTTCACCCCTTTGTATGTAAAAAGGGAAACAAGGAAATGATTTACTGTTGTTTAATATTACTACTTCAAAAGTCTCATATTAATTAATTTAGAAAATATAGATTTGAATTATATAAGCTTTTTTTTATTTAACCAGGTTTGGACTTTTCATTCAAAGCAAATTTTCAAATTTATATTTTATATAGAAACTTGCATCCATCAGAGTAATTTTTAGTATATTTAATCTTCTTGTGCTTTTAAAAATAAAATCAAAGAAAAAAAAAAACAGAGCAAATCACTTAACTAATTAGAACTTGTGTAACTTTTGCATAAAGAATTGGCATTGACCTTCCTAGCAAAAATTAAGATACTCAAATTTTTTGTTTAAAAAAAATATTGAATAACTAATGGGTGTTTTAGTCCCTATATTTTACATTCGTAACACTTTAGTTATTTTACTATTTTAAATAAAATATTTATGTATTATTTATTTTATTAATAATCTAGTATAAATATGAGAGTTTCAACACCTACAATTTTTCGCCTTACAATTTGTTTTGCATTTGTTTTTCCAAGTGCAATGTTGTTTTTGTCATTGCATTGTTTTATACCCTGAAAAAGGTTTGCTTTTGTAGCTCTCCTATGGAATTAGTTGATTATTATAATATCAACTAGTGAAAATATTAAACTTCCAAAAATTGTCACTCTCTATTATTTCTAATAATCAAATATATTAATTTTATTAATTTTCATTTCATCAGGCATCCCAGGCGTACAAAAACAAAAACAAGAAGGAAAATATTTGGCTTTGGAGGTGTATAAAAAATTATAATATTTTAAAATTTAATTAAGATCATATTGTGTTTTTTGCTTACATATCTTCACAAATGATTAATGGTCTATATACTTTTCTAAATGCTACTATATATATATATATATATATATATGACAAACTAGACATATTGAAGTGCACGAATTTTTTAAATATATCACACATCCTCATTCTTTATTATAAAAGAGTTAAGCCATGATCTCCAGCAGCAAATAGAAGACTCTTGCTAATAGAACCAAAGGGTTGTTAGCGTATACATATTCATATAAATCATTGTCAAATGAATTAAATTATTGTTAGCGTATACATTTTCATATAAATCATTGTCAAATAAATTAAATTATTGATCTTTTATAAAAATTGTGTATCAATATTTTTTCTTAGAGATTTTTATTTTTATTTTTTAAAAATCTTAATCATAGCCAGCGCAAGAAAATTAAAAAAAAAAAAAAAAATCGGTACACATAAATAAGATTTTTTTTAAGGACATGTTAGTAATTAAGCATTGTATAATGGGATAAGGGGAATTTTATCAAGCACATATATTGTCCCATTAAACTGAACGCCCAGTCAAGCCTTCCTCCAACGGCTTCCAATATGCAAAACCAAGGTTCAATTTTTCTCCAAGTTTCCATGATTTTTGTCATCTATTTCAATGTCTTGATTGTTTCTTGTGTTTTTTTGAAAATTATTGAAAATTCTCTAAGTTTTTTATCTATTGATTTTGAATTTTGACAAACAAAACTCAAATGGAATGATACAATGTTACACTCTAATACCATGTTTGTTATCTCAGCAATGGAAAGTTGCTCATGGTATGCTTTTCCAGCAAAAATGACCGGTGCGTAAGAAGAAAGCATAAAGTGAATTTTTGGGGGTAAATTTCTTGGTTGGGTACTAATTTTTGGTCAAATTTCACTTTGAGCACTAACTTTCAATTCATAATAAAGTGAGCACTAAGTTTTTATTCTCTTTCACCGACTGAGCACTTGGCCCTTTCCAATGAGAACTTATGATGTGGTCGCCGGATTGCTTGCGTGGACTCCTATTTTCCACGTAATCGGTTGTCCTGGAGCCATCCACGTTAGCAACTTACCTGCATCAGCGAGGAAGGATCCACGTTGGCTGCCATGCAGGCATCTTCTTCATCATCGAAGCCGAGATTACTTTTAGCCCTAGTTTTTTACCGTGCTTCCCGTGAGCTTGCGATCATTGGTAGCACTGCTTCACGTTCGACAATGTCTGCCGAGCAAGCGTGCGATGTCTGGCGAGCTTTGAAGTAACAATAGAGGTCACAATTCTTGTTGTTACTGCAAGAGGTCTTCCACTTTGAACAACAGAGAAGAAGCTGCAGTTGAAGCATCATGGGCATAAATTGGGAAGTTCACAATTCCTCCATGCATCATCGGTTAATTCACAAGCAACAAAAGAAGTCACTAGTTTTGTCTGGGTTAATACACAATCATGGGTTAATTCATGCATCATATCTTTGTGATAAAAGTTCACAATTTCTGCAAAAAGTATGAAAGTTCACTCCTGCATAAAAATTCATTCAACTCAGGATGAATCTGACTCAATTCAACTCCAATTAAACACAATCAGATCATATTACACTATACAAAACTTTCATTAAAAAACACATTTCATTAACACAAAAAAGTATGAAGTTCACACAAGAGAATATAAAATAAATAAATAAATAAATAAATAAAAGTTATTGTTCTCCCCACAGGGCATACAAGTATGAAGTAACATTCCACAAAAAAAAAAACTATAGCCTTCGCATTTCCCCAAAACCAGAACCACACAACATACAAGTTAATGTTGTCCCTACAGTTCCAAAAAACACAGAACATTCAAGTATGCATTTACACTATGCAGTATACCAAAAAAACAAAAGTAAAACACCCCATCAAGACCTTCCCACACCAGGTGGTTTCCATATTCTCTTTCTTTTTCCAATAGTTCCTTCTTTCTTTTTAGCCTCCAAAGTGTTATCTTTCATTTGAGACCTCAATCTAGGTCTTGTACTCAATTTCTTCTTCCCCACTCTTGCTGCTGCTGGCAGTTGTTTTTTCCCTCCACTTGTTTGAGTCATTGACAAATCTTGGTTATAGATGTTTTTCACTTGAAAGCCAGAAGATCACGAATTTAGAAACTGCAGTGGGGTTCATATTGTGAACAAATTTATATTTACCTTTAATGAATCATCCCAAAAGCCCCTCGTCTTAGTCAGTTCATGTCCTCTACTCATCCTAGAAGCCCCTCTACTCAGTAGATCAACCTTGCATTATTGTTTGGAGAAAAAAAAATTTAGATTTCATCATAAAAATTAAAAACCCAGTATTTTGAGATAAAAACCTGTTGGTAATGTTTTGGTAAAACATGAGGGTTAATTGCATCACTTAGGTCATTCTCTGTTTCTTATGGAAATCAGATTCATTAATGACATATTCAACCATAATTATTCTGATTCACCCATTAATCTACTCACCTCATTGTTGGTAGGTGCTCCACTAGGTCCTAATGTGCTCGATGCCCTGTTATTCCTCCTGCTGCTGGTGGCAGTTGTTTTTTCCCTCCATTTGCTTGAGTCCTTGACTAATCTTGGTTATAGATGTTTTTCACCTGAAAGCCAGGAAGAACATGAATTTAGAAATTACAATGGGGTTCATATTGTGAACAAATTTATATTCACATTTGATGGATCATCCCAGAAGTCCCTCCTCTTAGTTGGTTCATGTCTCCAGTCATCCTAGAAGCCCCTCTTCTCAGTAGATCAACCTTGTATTATTGTTTGGACAAAAAATTACATTGCATCATAAAAATTAGAAACCCAGTATAATGAGATAAAAACCTGTTGGTAATGTTCTTGTAAAACTTGAGGGTCAATTGCATCACTTGGGTCATTCTCTGTTTCCTGTGCAAATAAGATTCATTAATGACATATTTAACCATAACTAGTCTCAAACACTCATTAATCTACTCACCTCATTGTTGGTAGGTGCTCCACCAGGCCCTGATGTGCTTAATGCCTTGCTATTCCTCTTCTTACCCTATCATGCATGAATGATTGTGTTACTACAATAACTAAATTTATAACGTAAAACCCACTAAGATCAAATAAAAATTACAAACCTGTGATGAGTGAAACCTCTTGTTGTGTCCCTTACCATCACATATGCTGCACGTCATTGTGAAACCCTTTTTACTGACCTTACCTTTGTTGAATCCAGTCTTTTCACCTGTTTCTTTTCTCCTAAGCATTGGTCTCTTCCCCCTGCTTTTGTGGATAGGCTCTGGTGGGTTTATTGGTTGTTGGCCATTCCTAAGCCAGCAGTCCTTGCCTTGTGTAGGGTATAGTATATGGTTGTTGTCTCCAGAGAGGTGGACACCCTATAGCACTCATCTACATAATTCTCAGGGTTGTCCCGATTTGAAAAAAATGCTGAAATAGCATGGCAACATGGCACCCCAGTGAGCTGCCATTTTTTGCATGTGCATGTTTTTCAGTCATGTCTACTATGAATCGGCCACCAGATTCTGTTACTTAATATTGGCTACTACCTGACCATGTTGATTTGCATGCCCAACTTAATGCTTTTGTTTTCTCTAATTTTTTTTATGATCTTTGGATAGAGCATTGTTTGGCATTTTGCCATTGCATCTCTCTTTTTTGAATCCTTATCATTAATCTTGTTCTAATTGCTTCATTTAAACTGATTACCCCTATGTTTCTAGCTTCTAGGATGACGTTGTTGAAACATTCACTTAAATTATTCAACAGTATGTCACATTTGAACTGAGGTTTGAAGTGTGACCTAGTCCAGTGATGAGGGTAGATGTTTTTCATGTATTCACATGCTTCAGGAGACATCACACTAAGGGTCTCTAATTCTTTGTTGAAGGCAGGAACATAGGAAGCCCTAGCACACTTCCACATTTGATCTTTAAGTCTTTTACCCCTGAAAATTGTTCTAAAGTTGGTGTGTATGTGTCTGACACAAAATCTATGCTCACTATGGGGAAACAACTCCTCTATAGTGTTGTACTTACAAATTGCATTATTAACCTCATGCATTTAGCTAATAAATGCATTTTTCCTAGCCTTCACAATGATTTTCCTTCTCTTTTTGTACAAACTACTCTCTTTAGTTGTTTTAATTATAGAATGCTGGAATTGGCTGAGAAACCTGGAGACTGTGAAGATACACAACTCGTCCGTGGTCTGCGAGAAGTGCTTGTGGTCTGTAAAGTGACTGGGGCCCAGCTTCCATCTTTGGCTATAAAAGGACCAGAAAATGGGCTTTAGGGTAAGAAGAAAGGAAGGAGAAAAGGAGCTGGTGGCTGAAGAAGGAGAGAAGAAGCTCTGAAGACTTAAGAAGGCTGGAGAAGGAGAGGAGAGCTGAAACTTGAAGATCAGCCCCTGTAGACGTCATAGGGAGTCTTCTCAGCCTTGTTGTATTGTTTCCTGCATAATTTCTTTACTTTCTATCTTCTCTTTGTAACTGAGATGGTGTGTGAGTAGAACTTTTCTTAGGTTTGGGATTAGCCCAAGGTTTTGGGTGTGTGATGTGTTGATACTCTTTTTGTATGGATCTTTTATGCTTAATGGTAGATTTCTTGAGCTGATTTCTGATTTGAGAACACAGCTTGTGATTATGAAAGCATTGCTTGCTATCTTAGAGATCTAGGTTAACTGAAAGGATAACTTAGGTCTTGGAACCTCTTTAATCACCATGAATATACTGAAAGATAATTCTTGAGGGTCTTTTGCTTAATCACTGTACTTATTCAGGTTTTGAGAAGGTTTATCTACCACGATAGTAGGAGATGACCCAATCAAGACCTAACTTGTTATCTCTTGAAAGAGAGTGACAAGTAGCTTAGGATTAATGCCCTTCAAGAGATCTACCCAAATCTAGTCTAGATCCAAGACATTATTCATGTTACACCTTGTGGTGAGTTCCCAAACCTAAGTCTATTTTTAACTCGAAGTGTAATCCATGACTCGTGTTTACGTAGCCTTGATTATGTTTTATTCCCTGCTTCTTGTTGTTTCCAAGCAAAAGACCCTCAAGAATTACCTTTCAGTATATTCAGGGTGATTAAAGAGGTTCCAAGACCTAAGTTATCCTTTCAGTTAACCTAGATCTCTAAGATAGCAAGCAATGCTTTCACAATCACAAGTTGTGTACTCAAATCAGAAATCAGCTCAAGAAATCTACCATTAAGCATAAAAGATCCATACAAAAAGAGTATCAACACATCACACACCCAACACCTTGGGCTAATCCCAAACCTAAGAAAAGTTCTACTCACACACCATCTCAGTTACAAAGAGAAGATAGAAAGAAAAGAAATTACGAAGGAAACAGCACAACAAGGCTGAGAAGACTCCCTATGACGTCTACAGGGGTCTGATCTTCAAGTTTCAGCTCTCCTCTCCTTCTCCAGCCTTCTTAAGTATTCAGAGCTTCTTCTCTCCTTCTTCAGCCGCCAGCTCCTTTTCTCCATCATTTCTTCTTACCCTAAAGCCCATTTTCTGGTCCTTTTATAACCAAAGATGGAAGCTGGGCCCCAGTCACTTTACAGACCACAAGCACTTCTCGCAGACCACAGACGAGTTGTGTATCTTCACAGTCTCCAGGTTTCTCGGCCAATTCCAGTATTCTACAATTAAAACAACTAAAGAGAGTAGTTTGTACAAAAAGAGAAGGAAAATCATTGTGAAAGCTAGGTAAAATGCATGATTATTAGCTAAATGCATGAGGTTAATAATGCAATTTGTAAGTGCAACAAACTCCCCCAAGCTTGAATTTTGCTTGCCCTCAAGCAATGTTACATTTAAAGAACATGACAAGGGAAGTTAACAGAATTCAAACGATGACATTATCTGGCACATGACACAAGCATAACTTACAAATAAAGTTCATAAAGGTCATGGAGTAATTCAACTTCTTCCATAGGATAGATTGTACACAAGCATCACAAAAGAACTTGATTCACCTCACATGCAAATTGTCCTGAAATTTAAGATAGGATATATAGATGCAATAGATCTTAGAGACTTCATAGAACTCCCATGCACAATCCACTAGCCAAGTTTCTTATTAGAGGGATCAATAGGATTTCTTTAACACTTCATTCACCCTTTTTTTTTTCTTTTCAATTCTTTGTCCGACTAACATAGGATGTGGTGATTTTTCTCTTTTCTCTTCTCTTTTTTTTTCGAAGGGTGCACATGCGGGTTAGGCACAAGTGCCACCCTTCTACTTGTTACAATCCTACATAGACGCACTCATGTCTCGATAGCAAATAGCCCATGAAAACAAAGGAGTGCTGGCATAGACCTTTCTTTTTCTTTTTCTTTTTTAAAATTCAGAAGATCACCTATATCATTTCCCTCTTATTTAAGAGCTTAACTTAGGCAAAGAGAATGCTATGGGGTCACAAAATCTCAAGAAGAATCCATTGCAAATGTATATACTAAATTAAATTGCAAGATCACAAACAATGAGATTAGCAAAGTTAGACTCATGCAAATGCAAGTGTGCAGTCCAATCACTATTAGATAAGAAAATTATCCCATGGCCTTTTTTGTGTCATGCTGAACAATTCATCATAGGATTTCTGAAGGCAAGAGTCTTTTGTTTTTGTTTTCAAAATAAATATGCAAATGCAAGTGCATGATGGGATGCATGAAAGGATGCAACTACTAGACAAACTCCCCCAAGCCTACTTTAAGCATTGTCCTCAATGTTAAGAAGTTGATAAGAAAAATAAGCAATTGGGGAGAGTGGAACTGACCATACTACTGTGGAGGAGGAAAATGGCCTTGCACGACTAGCCACTGGTAGATTGAATTGGTTTGCTGCTGAATTTGGTTTAAAATTGGCCGTTGTGCCTGTTGTTCAGCAGAAATGGTGTCAAGGGCAGTCATAATGCACGCGAGATTATCTGCAGCCTGTGGAACTTGCCGCGGGGGTTGTGGAACTTGTTCTGCAGGGGGATTTCCAGCGTGTTGTGGTGCGAGAGAGTTCAGGCCAGGAAATCCCCAGTTTTCGCGGTGGTGGACAATGGTCTGCTCAGGGTCAGGAAGGGGATAACGTGGTGTCCCTTTGAGAATAAGGTAGTGGACATCAGCTTCTTTGACGATCATCTTCATAGCGATGCAAGCTTCCATGTCCAGCCGAATGTTGCCTGGGATAGTCTGAAATGGAGACAGGTCACAGTGAAAAGAAAAAGAAATAGGAGTGATGAGACCGTCAAGAATAATGTCACCTGAGGAAGCTTTGCCTACTTTGGCAAATTGCCGAGCTAAAAAAGCACCAGTATCTAAAGGGGTGTTGTGGAGTATTGCCCAGAGAAACATGAGCTCGGATTGTCTAACAATGGCCTCACACTCACCATGACCAAACAAAGAAAGGGCCATAATACGATGTATGTATCGGAAACAAGGATTCCTAAGGCTGGTGGCCCTAGCAGTTGAAGGTTCGTATTTGGGTTCATTTGTGAGGGTGTGCCAAAAATCAGTGGCATCAAAGTCTTTGGGTGTTCGGTGATCACCACCGGTTGGAAGACCGAAAATTTGGTTAAACTGGGCCAGATTAAGCTTAAAATCTTGGTTAAGAAGTCTAAATGTAATCTCGCCTTCCTCACTACCTGGACCGTAGAGGACATGGACATCAACGGAGCTTAAGAACTCTAGGGTCATGCGTTCATAAGTGGGGAATCTCATATTAACGAATGCGGTCCACCCAAGGTTACCTACCATCCAATAGACATCATCAAGGATACCCAAGGTGCGGAGGAGATTGTCATCGATGTACCTTGTTGGGATGATTCTGCGTTTAGAAAGAACCCGGTATCTGTTCTTTTGGAAAGCATCTCGAAAAATGATGTTGTGAGTAGACGCGTCGAGTAGCTGTTCAATGGAGGGGTGGCTCGCTGGAGGAGGTCACGGAGGCTGGTCTTGGGAGCTCATTGCAGCGGCTGTGCGTCTAGTTCTCCTAGTCTGCATGATGAAGATATGGCCTGTGGAGCTCAGGAGAGGTGGTAAGAAGGTTGGTGGAAGTGATGGAGTGTTCAGGTTGATGGTTTGAGTTGTGAGAGGATAGTGGGAGCTGTGTTGAAATGAGTGAGTACTAGAGAAGGGATGGGGGTGATAGTTGGATAGTTGATGGGATGGGTGAGTTATGAGGGTGTCTTGGTTTTAGGAAAAGGCAGTGTGGAATAAAGACAATGACAAGAAGATTATGGGGAAATTCATAGGTAGTGTTTAGGTCAGTCTTGGGGCGAGAGAAAAAGTAATGGGGTGGGTGGAAAGTGGAGGGTGGACATTGGGATCGAGAGCAGAAAGCTGGAAAATTTGGAGGGAAAACTGTTTCTGCACTCTTCCAATCTACGTACGATCCACACTTGTGTTCCCTGACGCACTCCGGTTGTGTTTCATACAGGTGAACCTGACGAATCTGCACTGGCTGCTGGTAGTTTGATCTGTACATTTGAACATCAAATGAGCTGAAAAGAGCTCTGGAACAATTCTAAACCTGCAGAAAGATCTGAACTTTAATCAACTAACATAATTGAAAATTTGTAACACACCCATAAAAAAATATAAATAAATAAAACAAAGACTGAAAATCAAAAAGAAAACAGGAGCTCGTTTAAGGTCACGAGCACGACCCTTTTATTCATTTATTTAGTGATGGGAGGGGTTTGGGAGAGCATAAGTTCTCCCTTCCTCAATGATTTCTCCAACAATATAATGCTTCAGTCTTTGCCCATTAACCTTGAAAGTGCCTGTTGTTTCACTGTGAACTTCAACAGCGCCATACGGGAAGACCTTGGTCACTATGAAAGGTCCTGACCATCTTGACCTTAATTTCCTTGGAAAAAGCTTGAATCGAGAATTAAAAAGCAAGATCAAATCTCCTTCTCGAAATTCTCTACGAAAAATCTGCTTGTCATGCCATAATTTGGTTCTTTCCTTGTACATCTTTGAGTTCTCGTAGGCATCCAATCTTAATTCTTCCAGTTCTTGTAGTTGAAGTTTCCTTTTTTCTCCAGCTGTCTTCATATCAAAATTGATAGCCTTGACTGCCTAGAATGCCTTATGTTCCAATTCAACCGGCAAATGGCAAGCCTTGCCATAAATTAAACGAAATGGGGTCATGCCAATGGGGGCCTTGTAAGTTGTTCTATATGCCCATAAGGCATCATCAAATTTCAGTGACCAATCTTTTCTTGTTGTCGAGACTGCTTTCTCAAGTATGCTCTTGATCTCTCAATTTGAAATTTCAGCCTGCCCACTTGTTTGAGGATGGTATGGTGTGGCGATCTAGTGTGTTACCCCATATTTTCTAAGGAGGCTTTCGAATTATTTTTCTATAAAGTGTGATCATCCATCACTTATGACAGCTCTAGGAATTCCAAACCTTGGAAAAATTACCCGTTTGAAGAGCTTAATTACAGTTCGGGCATCGTTTGTTGGGGACGGAATAGCTTCAACCCATTTGGAGACATAATCTACAGCCACAAGAATATATCTATTGTTGCATGAAGATGGAAACAGCCCCATATAATCTATTCCCCAAACATTGAAGATTTCCACTTCAAGGATGTAATTAAGAGGCATTTCATGTCTCCTTGAAATGTTTCCTGTTCTTTGACAACGATCACAAGCAAGTACAAATCTCCTCGTGTCTTTGAAAAGTGTAGGCCAATAGAACCCAGCTTGAAGTATTTTGGTTGCAGTTTTTGAAGAGCTACAGTGACCACCATAAGATGAAGAATGACAATAGAACAGGACGTTTTCTGCTTCTTCTTCGGGGATACATCTTCGAAGTATTCCATCAGCACATCTCTTGTAAAGAAATGGTTCATCCCAAAAATAGTGTCTCAAGTCTGAAAAGAACTTTTTCTTCTGCTGGAATTTCAGATCTGGTGGTAGAATTCCACAAACTAGGTAGTTCACAAAATCTGCATACCATGGAGCTTCAATTGTGGAAATTCTCAGCAGCTGTTCATCAGGAAATGCATCGTTAATAGCCAGCTCATTCTCTCTATTCTTGTCCACAACCTGATGTAATCTTGAGAGGTGGTCAGCTACTACATTTTCTGCACCTTTCTTATCACGAATCTCAAGATCGAATTCCTGAAGGAGGAGAATCCATCTGATTAGCCTTGGCTTTGCATCCTTTTTGCTTAAAAGATATTTGATCGCAGCATGATCTGTGTATACTATCACTTTGGAGCCAACAAGGTAGGATCTGAATTTGTCGAAAGCAAACACAACCGCCAGGAGTTCTTTTTCTGTTGTGGCATAGTTAACTTGGGCTTCGTCTAATGCCTTGCTTGCATAATAGATTGCATTTAATCTCTTTTCCTTTCGCTGCCCAAGCATAGCCCCTAACGCGTAGTCACTCGCGTCGCACATAATTTCAAAGGGCAACTCCCAATCAGGTAGTTGAATTATTGGTGTAGTGATCAATGCATGTTTCAACCTGCAGAACGCATCCAAACAGTCATAATCAAAATCAAAAGGAACATCATTAGCTAACAAATTAGTTAAAGGTTTTGCAATTTTTGAGAAATCCTTTATAAAGCGCCGGTAGAATTCTGCATGTCCTAGGAAACTACGGACTGCTTTAACTGTGGTTGGTGGCTGCATTCTCTCTATGACTTACACCTATGCTTTGTCTACTTCAATGCCACGTTCGGACACCACATGTCCTAGCACAATGTCGACCTGTACCATGAAATGACACTTCTCCCAGTTAAGGATGAGGTTCATTTCTTGACACCTGTATAGCACCTTAGACAAGTTAGCTAAACATTCATCAAAGGTTGTGCCATACACCGAAAAGTCATCCATAAAAATTTCGTTGATGTTTTCAATAAAATCTGAGAATATAGCTGTCATGCAACGTTGAAAGGTGGCTCCCTTACAAAGACCAAATGGCATCCTCCTATAGGCAAAAGTGTCGTAAGGGCAAGTGAATGTGGTCTTGTGTTGGTCACTAGGATAAATAGGAATTTGGTAAAAACTAGAAAATCCATCTAAGTAAAAAAAATGAGAGTGTTTAGCCAACCTTTCTAGCATTTGATCTATAAAAGGGAGTGGGTAATGGTCTTTCCTTGTTGCCTTATTTAATTTCCTATAGTCAATGCACATCCTCCAGCCCGTGACCGTTCTAGTTGGGATTAATTCATCACTTTCATTTTTCATAACGGTCATTCCTCCTTTTTTTAGGCACTACTTGCACAGGGCTGACCCACTCACTATCAGAAATTGGGTAAATCACACCGGCATCAAGCAATTTGAGTACTTCTTTCCTAACAACTTCCTTCATATTAGGGTTTAATCTTCTTTGGTGCTCAACGGAAGGTTTGTAATCAGATTCAAGTAAAATCCTGTGCATACAAACTGAAGGTTGTATTCCTTTCAAATCATTAATTGTGTACCCTATGGCTTTTGGTGTAATCTAAGCTCGTTGAGAAGTTTTTCAGATTTTGTCCTGCTTAGATCAGCATTAATAATCACAGGGTATGTGGAATTGGGTCCAAGGAATTCATTCCTGAGAGTGGGTGGGAGAGGTTTTAGTTCTACCTTTGGAGCTTTGCAGTTTTCTGGGTTGTGTACTGTGGAAACTGGTTCCAGAGTTTCAATTCTGGCCTGTTTTTGCTGCAGAACTTTCTTGGACTGTTGTAGCTGTACACAATTCCCACTCTCAATGTCTTAATCATCTTCCAGCTCATCATGCACCAAACACAGCTGGAGGGAACCTTTGGAAATGTGCTTTGGCAACTCCTCTTTGATAGCTTGTTCAAGTAGATCAACCCTACAACAAGAGCTTTCAACAAAAGAGTGTTTAACAGAGTTAGCCAAATCAAATTCCACTTTTTCTTCACCAACAGTTAAAGAAAGCTTGCCATTTTTGACATCAATAAGTGCCCCTGCAGTTGCCAAGAAAGGCCTTCCAAGAATGATTGGAAGTTGAGTGTCTTCTTCCATTTCTAATACCACAAAATCAGCAGGTACAAAGAACTTACCGACCTTGATTGGGATGTCTTCAAGAATACCTATTGGATGCTTGACAGATCGATCCGCAAGTTGCAAGGAAATTATTGTAGGCTTCAACTCTCCCATGTCTAGTTTCTTGCACACAGACAAAGGCATCAAGCTTACACTTGCACCTAGATCACATAGAGCCTTCTCAAAGCTTGCTGCCCCAATTTCGCATGGAATCGAGAAGCTGCCCGGATCCTTCAGTTTTGGAGGCAATTTGTTTTGGATTAAGGCACTGCACTCCTCTGTTAATTCCGCTGTTTTATACTCCTCCAATCTCCTTTTGTTGGATAGAATATCTTTCAAGAATTTTGCATATGATGGCATTTGTTGCAAAGCTTCTGTGAAAGGGACATTGATGTATAGCTTCTTGAGAACTTCTAGAAACTTTCCAAATTGTTTGTCCAGCTTGGCCTTGGCTAACCTTTGTGGAAATGGTACAGGTGGTATGTAAGGTTTTGGAGGTGTGTATCTCGGTGCGTCATCAACTTTTTCTGCATCTCTACAATTGTATTCAGTCGTTTGCTGTTGTATATCATTTTTCTCACTTGGATTCACCCCAATGTTTTCATTTTCTGCTTGTTTTGACTTTGGATCTTCCAATTGCTTGCCACTCCTTAGAGTTATGGCTTTACAATGTTCACTTGGATTAATTTCTGGTTTTCTTGGAAACATTCCTGGGGGTCTGGATGAAGAACTTGCTTGTTGAGCAATTTGATTTTCCAGCATTTTGTTGTGAGTTTCCAAAGAATCAACTTTGGAAGTAAGCTGCCGAATTGCTTCATTCATAACTTGACCTTGTTGCTTGAACTCTTCATTCTGCTTGGCCTGTGTTGCAACAAAACTCTCTAGCAGGGCCTCTAAATTTGATTTCCGTACTGGTTGTGGATTAGAAATTCTCTGCTGAAATCCTGGTGGCTGTCTAGGAACATTAGAGCTGAGGTTTTGCTCAAAATGAGGTTGATTGTTCTTGTAGGAAAGATTAGGATGATTTCACCAACCAGGGTTGTAGGTGTTGGAGAATGGATTGTTGACAGGTCTCTGACTGAAGTTGTGAAGATAGTTCATTTGCTCCATTGATGATTCTGAAGAGGGGGGTGCGATCAACTGACAGTTTGTAGCTAGGTGTTCTGTGGACCCACAGATTTCACATGTGATATTGGCGGCACTTGGAGCATTCGCATTCAGTTTGTCAAATTTTTGACTTAGAGCATCCATCTTGGCTGCAATTAGGTTTAAGGTCTCTACTTCATGTCTTCCTGGAGGTTTTGGAGTGGTGTTTCTTTCACTTGTCCATTGGCAGTGGTTGAGAGCCATGTCTTCAATTAAATTATAAGCGTCATCTACCTTTTTGTTCATCAAAGCTCCTCCTGATGCAGCATCAACTGAAATGCGAGAGTTGTAGTTTAATCCACTGTAGAAGGTTTGCACAACCAGTCATTTCTCTAAGCCATGGTGTGGGCACAGTCTCATAAGCTCCATGAATCTGTCCCAAGCCTCATACAGTGATTCACCATCCTTTTGATAAAAACCAGTGATTTGGTTCCGCAACTGAGCTGTTTTGTTTGGCACTTGGGGCTACAAACTCCCTCAAAGTTTTGCTATTATCATCCATGTTTGATGCTTGTGATGATTCTTTAAGCTTAGCTTTCCTTTGATATTGAAGCCAAAAATCTCTCTCAAATTCTTGATCTGGTTCTAATAGACTTCCAAGACTTCGATTTCTTTGCATAGAATGAGAATTGACCAGCAAAGAAAACAAGTTAAGAGAATTGGACTAAATGGGGAAAACAGAGAATAAAATGGCCTAGTCAAACCAAGTTGCAAATCAATTAATATCACACTATGGTCCCCGGCAACGGTGCCAAGAATATACTGAAAGGTAATTCTTGAGGGTCTTTTGCTTAATCACTGTACTTATTCAGGTTTTGAGAAGGTTTATCTACCACGATAGTAGGAGATGACCCAATCAAGACCTAACTTGTTATCTCTTGAAAGAGAGTGACAAGTAGCTTAGGATTAATGCCCTTCAAGAGATCTACCCAAATCTAGTCTAGATCCAGCACATTATTCATGTTACACCTTGTGGTGAGTTCCCAAACCTAAGTCTATTTTAACCTGAAGTGTAATCCACAGCCCTGTGTTTCTGTAGCCTTGATTATGTTTTATTCCCTGCTTCTTGTTGTTTCCAAGCAAAAGACCCTCAAGAATTACCTTTCAGTATATTCAGGGTGATTAAAGAGGTTCCAAGACCTAAGTTATCCTTTCAGTTAACCTAGATCTCTAAGATAGCAAGCAATGCTTTCACAATCACAAGTTGTGTACTCAAATCAGAAATCAGCTCAAGAAATCTACCATTAAGCATAAAAGATCCATACAAAAAGAGTATCAACACATCACACACCCAACACCTTGCGCTAATCCCAAACCTAAGAAAAGTTCTACTCACACACCATCTCAGTTACAAAGAGAAGATAGAAAGAAAAGAAATTATGCAAGAAATAGCACAACAAGGCTGAGAAGACTCCCTATGACGTCTACAGGGGTCTGATCTTCAAGTTTCAGCTCTCCTCTCCTTCTCCAGCCTTCTTAAGTCTTCAGAGCTTGTTCTTTCCGTCTTCAGCCGCCAGCTCCTTTTCTCCTTCCTTTCTTCTTACCCTAAAGCCCATTTTCTGGTCCTTTTATAGCCAAAGATGGAAGCTGGGCCCCAGTCACTTTACAGACCACAAGCACTTCTCGCAGACCACGGACGAGTTGTATATCTTCACAGTCTCCAGGTTTCTCAGCCAATTCCAGTATTCTACAATTAAAACAACTAAAGAGAGTAGTTTGTACAAAAAGAGAAGGAAAATCATTGTGAAGGCTAGGAAAAATGCATGATTATTAGCTAAATGCATGAGGTTAATAATGCAATTTGTAAGTGCAACATATAGCAGCCATTAAGCCCTATGGTGAAGTAGTAAGGTTTTCACACATTCACAGAACAAATAAAAAAACACAAAGACAAAAAAAACAACACTACATTAGCAATGCATTAGTAATTGAACCATTAAAAACCCATATAAAGTAACCATACCTTATGCCTATTAGTCATGAAAGCCCAATTCTGCAGCCTTCTTATTTGATCATTCTCATCACCATCTATCAACCTGTATTAAGTAGTAAAGTAGATAACATTAAATTATACATATAAAATTTACCATCTATCAAGCTATATGAATAATTGTAACAAGAATTTTACCTTCTTGCAATACCCTTTGATCTCCAGGCCATGAGGGTACTAATTTCAACCTCCTCATTGGTCCTAACTGCTTAAATAATCCCAACAATAAACCAGCTGGGATCAGCCCTAATCCAAGTACTTGTTTGCAATCCACTGGGTATTCACATGCCTTATCCTATGCTGTCTGGCACATTCATGGGTGAGAATTCCTGACTTGATTTGAACTGTATTCTTGTCCTTAATCATTGGATCAGCCCACAAATAAAAAGGACATCTCTTCCTGGATATTACCTTGCACCTTTTGTTGTTACTTGGTCTGAAATTCATTTCCACCATGTGTTTTATACCATAATTCCTCATAGCCTCTCTGAACTACTTGAAGTCTCTAAACTTTATACCAACTTTAAACTGGGGTCTTTCATATCAAACTCCTCAACAAACTCTGCTTATTTAGGTCTACCTGCAGCCACATCTTCCTCATCTGTTGAAGAACAAGAATGCAGTTCTTCTGAAGCCCCCATACTCAATCTCATAGTCATCCCCATCTCTTGCAGGCCCTTCTACAATATTGTCCACTGATCTAGCACCTAACCCAGCACCATGCCCATCACCACTAACCTCATGTACATCATTTTCCTCACCACTAAGACTATAATCTGAGTCATACAGATCACTGTCAGGTTCAACATCAACATTGTCCTCATTATGCTCTACATCTGGATCCATGCTTTGATCTTCATCCTGTTCTTGGTCCTGGTCCATACAAACTTCATTCTTATCTAGGATTTGATTATCATCCTGGTCCTTATCATCAAATTCTTTTGCCTTGAATTTTCCTCAGAGTTTGTATCACTGAAAATTGGTGGGAGTTCCTTATTGACGCTAACAGTGACATTCACTTCACCATGCAACTGAACAATTAAGGCCATTTCTAAAGCATCTGCATCAGTTTTAATCTCTCTCCTCCCTATATTATCACTCAGATAATCCATCCAATAGAAACTACAGCCATCCACATCTAAATTTAGTTCTTGTGCCATGGATAATAAGCCAAGCTTCAGATTTTTATCATAGTCAACTGAGAGCCGCTTAATCAGAAAAGAGCCAGGCCTGAGCCAGTGCCGCCACCAACAACATTGAAGAAGAGGAATCCTTGGAGGCCAGTGCAATTATCAGCAAACTTCCTAGTGTTGTCAAGACAGATCCACAATCTCCATGCTAATGGTGTAGTAGCCTTAAGCAAAGTTATTGACAACATCCTTCTTGCCAATGATGAGTTGTTCCTAGTGGAATAGCTGGTGATAGTATTTAGTTCTCACTTCATCAATCACAGTGAGTTCCAGATCAACAAACACAGCACGAGGGGCATGCTTTCTAGCACCAGTCCCACGGTGTTGAAGACATCATCCCCTCTTTCCAAACTCTTGTCAGAGGGCATCTGGCCATTAGCCTAAATACCATGTTCAATGCAAAATAACTCCCAACAAGCATTGCTGACCTAGATCCAGGCTTGGCTGATGGGAATCGAAATGCACTCTCTCATCTTCGCCAGAGGAGATGAGGAACTCGCGAAGGAGAAGGAGGAAAAGAGAAAAGGAGAAGTAGAGAGATCTCAAGGGCTGGCGTTTACGAAGACGTCGTCCAATGCTTTCATATATAACAAAGTGTCATGTGCATATATAGGATAAGGAATGGTGAAGTTATTCGCCCTTATGGCTTTTGACAAGTAGCCCATTCCAAGTTTATAAATGCACATGAACAAAGTCCATATCTCCCAAATAGTCCACTCATATAATTATAAAATTCTAATATTGTACTAGAGCTCATTAAGCTTAACAACCCAAGGAAGGCTTTTTTTATATATAAATATTACATTTTTTTAATTACGTAAATATGTAATTTTAATTATAATCACTAATATAGGTAAAATGGTGAATTTTCACTGTTTTATGTTTAATAATATAAAAACGGTAGACAATTTACTGTTTTCACTGAAAAATCACAATTTCATACGAATGCTACAGATTCATCCAACAATGAAAATGAAGGCAAAATGAAGAAGCGCAACATCATTATTTGCATGTGCTGAAACCCCATCAAAGAGAATCTCAAAGCCAAAACCCCTGGAAAAAGATCATCATCGTCAAAGTACAAGGGTGTGCAGCAATGCCAGTGAGGCAAATAGGAGGCTGAAATTAGACATCTAATCCGTGGAGTTCATCTTTAGCTCGGCACCTTCGACATGGCGGAAAAGGCTACTGAAACCTGTACCTTGACTTCCAACCGTTTAGAGGCTGAGAAGCAAAACCTTCTCCAATCCTAGTCTGAATAGTTCCTTGATCACCATCCCTCTTCTCCTTCCTCCATCCTCGACATCTCCCACTCCTCCAGCTCTGCCGGTAACACCAGAACCAAGAGCATAACACTGTGCCGAAGATGGACGAGCTCTCGCTTCCCATCTCGAACTTTGTTTCGATGATGATGATTCAACACTGAAGACAAAGATGAACTTGTTGTTCTGTGAGGATGCAATAGATTTGGAAGCGTTTGATCTCGATGCTTATAAAGATGAGCTTGAGTTTGTCTTGGATGGAAACCTTTTTTATTTTGACGATGCTAAACCTTTCTCTTTCTTGAAACCAAAGACTCTTTCTTGGATTGATTAACTAGGGATGTGAAGAAGTTTTTCTTGGATTGAAAATGGTAAATAGTTTACAAGTTATTGTGCATTTTGTACAGAAAATGGTAAACTATTTACCCTTTTTATGTAAATGCACGTAAAACAGTGAAAAATTCACCGTTTCACCTATATTAGTGATTATATTTAAAATTACATATTTACGTAATTAAAAAATGTAATATTATAATAAAAAACCCCAAGGAAAAGATAATTTATAATTATATAAATACGGTGCATTTATAAACTTGGATTAAGTGCTTAGATTTATTGTTAGAATTTTATAATTGTATGAGTGGACCCTAACATGTACATTTAGATCCAATGATTTTAATATCATTTTCTAAGCAATTCAAGCCTAAATTTTCTGGTAAATAAGATTAGACCAATCTAATTTGAGCAATCAAATGGGAGAAAGCATGAGTTAGTTTTTTGAGTGGGTACCTTATTATGCTCGTGTTTCATTTTGAGTATTTTTTTCAATTCGTATCAAAATGAGCACTTGATTTTGATTTCCTTTCAACGGGAAAGTACTGGGACTATTCTGGTGGAGAGTTGCTGACATATTCTCCAGGATTCTCACGTGGATGGCTTCCTTCCACGTCATATGCATACGTGGATATGTCGGTTGGGCAACTTAACCCTCATTTGCTACAAAGGATGCCACGTCATAAGTCTTTTTCTCTTCCTCCTCCTTCTTCTCCTTCTTATGATTTGGAATCGCCTTCACACCCCTCGCAATCACTGCCTTAACCTCATCAGGGCTCGCCAAACGACAAGCCTCCAACTGCACATCCTCATTCTTGGGATATTCTTAACAACCTTTCTAAATCAATTGCCGTGCAGCCCAAATCTTTTTAGTAACCTCTTCCAGGCTCGCAACGGCAATCCATCCAGGAGGATTTTTAGGGTTAGTCTGTGTCATTGATTTAAGCAGCAACTGCGCCTTCTTAATATCTGAAATCTCAGCATCACTAGTAATCTTCTTACTCTTAAGATCAGTGAGATTGCCCTTAGGA
Source organism: Dioscorea cayenensis subsp. rotundata (assembly GCF_009730915.1). Classification (NCBI taxonomy): domain Eukaryota; kingdom Viridiplantae; phylum Streptophyta; class Magnoliopsida; order Dioscoreales; family Dioscoreaceae; genus Dioscorea; species Dioscorea cayenensis. The sequence goes on along the minus strand of NC_052481.1, from coordinate 4,894,567 downwards.
TCAACTACGGTAAGCTCAGATACAGAATCTGCCAACGTATCAAGTTTCAAAGAAAGCACAATATCTCTCCCTTCTCCGACGACAGTGAGATTAATGACCAAAGTCTGCAACCAAGGGGTCTCGGTGTCCCCAATGGCGTGGCTCTTGGGATTAAGAGTAGTAACTTGCTCTTGCTCCTGCTCCTGTCGAGCTTTCTCAAGAAGCATACTAGGAACAAGAACCAAGCTCTTGAACCTCTTCTTTTTTGTTTCAAAGCGAGTAGCCCCTGATCTCCAGAATGCTATCCCACAGCTTGGGAGTGAGATCTATGAACTTCCTCTTCAGATCTTCGAACTGCTCGGTGATCTTAGGGTTAGAAGCACAATATTACTCAATCTCTCAAGGAAGAAGCAAAAGGAGAAGAAGGCTTCTGACGTGGCATCCTTCATGGCAAATGAGAAGGTGGCGTGCCCATGTATATATATGACGTGGAGTAAAGCCATCCACGTGAGAATCCCACGCAACCACATCAACAACTTTCCACTAGAATAGTTCTAGTACCCTTCTGTTGAAAGAAAATCAAAATCAAGTGCTTATTTTGATACGAATTGAAAAATAAGTGCTCAAAATGAAACATGGGTATAATAAGATATCCACTCAAAAAAAAAATAAATAAATAAATAACCCGAGAAAGCATGCATTGGAAAAGAGTTTGGTAAAAAAAAAACTCTAGATTTTGCTAACAATATGGTGGTAGTTAGTAATGGAGATAATCAAACTATTTTTCAAATCTAAAAATTTTGATATTCGAAAAAAAACCAATAAGAGTCTATAAGTAATGACAACACGTAATTTGATAAAATTCTAGGGAGGTGCGAGATAACACGCAATTAAAAAAAAATAATAATAATAATAATTTGCCAAACAACCGTTTGCGTAAAGAATTGGCATTGCCCTTCCTAGCAAAAATTAAGATACTCGAATTTTTTGTTTAAAAAAATGTTGAATAAATATTAAGTCTATATCTGACATTTGTAACTTTAGTAATTTTACTAATTTTACTATTTTAAATAAGATATATATATATATATATATTATTTATAATCTAGTAGAAATATGAGAACTTTTCAACACCCAAATTTTTGGCCATACAATTTGTTTTGCATTTGTTTTCTAAGTGCAATGTAGTTTTCATCATTGCATTGTTTAATACCCTGAAAGAGGTTTGCTTTTGTAGCTCTCTTATGGAACTACTTGATTATTATTATATAAACTAATAAAAATATTAAACTTCCTAAAAATGTCACTCTTTATTATTTCTAATAATCAAATATATGAATTCTATTAATTTTTATTTCATTAGTCTTCCAAGGCATATAAAAACAAAAACAAGAACAAAAAACGAAAATATTTGGTTTTGAAGGTGTATACAAAATTATAATATTTTAAAATTAAAATAAATAATTAAAATATTGTGTTTTTTTTTTTTACATATCCCCGCAAATAACTAATGATTTATTTACTTTTCTAAATGCTACTATAAATCTATATATTTAATTTTTGATAAAATGGACAAATTATAGTTAATGACCTACACATATTTTTTAAATAAATCACGCACTCTTATTTTTTTGTTACGTGCGAGTTAAACTATAGTCTCCACCCACACATAGAGAACTCGTGCTAATAGATCAAAGTACTGTTGGCGCATACATATTCATATAAATCATTATCAAATGAATTCAATTATTGACCCTTTATAAAAATTGTGTATCAATACTTTTTTCTCAGAGATTTTTATTTTTATTTTTATTTTCTTAAAATTTTAATCTTGTTCAATGCAAGAAAATTCAAAAAAAAAAAAAAAAAAATTTGGTACGCAAAAATAAGAATTTTTTTGGACATGTTAGTAATTAAGCATTGTTTAAGGGGATACCGGGAATTTGATCAAGCACATATATCGTCTTATTCAACTGAAACGCCCGGTCAAGCCTTCCAACACCTCCAATGGCTTCCAATCTGCAAACTCAAGGTTCAATTTTTCTCCAAGTTTCCATGATTTTTGTCATCTATTTCAATGTGTTGATTGTTTCTTGTGTTTTCTGAAATTTCTCTAGGTTTGGCTATTGTGATTATGGGTGTCAGTGGTTCTGGCAAATCGTGAGGATTTCTTATTCCCAATCTATGAATTCATCATTCATATATTTTTATTTCTCTTTTTTCTGGTTTATGATCTTTGATCAATTAAATCTATGTTCATTTTTATGTTGACAATGAAATCTCAAATGGAATGATCAGGTAGGTGATAGATGAGATTGAAGCTTGTTTATTAATCTTTGATCAATTAGACCTATGTTTGATTAATCTGTTGATGCTGAGTATTGACAATGAGAAGTCAAATGGAATGATTTGGTGAAACAGGAGATTGAATTTATCCTTCAAACATGTATTCTCTTTTTACTGTTTTATAATCTTTGATCAATTGTATGATTGTATCTAAGTTTTATATCTATTGTTTTTGAATGTTGACAAACAAATCTCAAATGGATTGAACTGGTGATAGATGAGAATCAATTTATGCCTCTGCATGTAATCTCTGTTTCTTGTTTCTTAATTGTTCTTAATTAAATCTTTGGTATCTATTAATCCTGAATGTTGATGATGAAAACTCAAAGAGAATGATCAGGTGATAGATGAGAATGAGGGAAGGGTATGTTTTCAGTGTTAGGACTTAAAGGGTGGTCTTTTTTAATCAACACAGAGACTTTTGTTTGACTATCTGAAATTTGTTTATCTGGTCAGAATTTGATTTGATTTATGTTCTTATTATTTGATCCTTTATCATCATTCATATTTTCTACTGTGCATAAATTCACAAACTCTAATAAAAGATATATTCACAATTTTGTTTGTTCTTTGTAAATTTTTGCTATTTGTTTATAATGTTTTGTGTTTTAGAAGTAATGTGATCATTTAAAGCCTATATCGACAAACAGAACTGTTTGTGAGATGCTTGCAAAGTCTCTGGGCTGCAACTTTATTGAAGCTGATGATTATCATTCACAAGCTAACAAAGGTATCAAAGGCAAATCCATATTCGCTTTGCTAATAAACTATTAATTACCAAGAGATATTCAATAATTCTTGCAAACTTTGAGAATTATTGTATATTTTTTTTCTTTGTTCATTCACCAATTCTCTGTATAAACTGTAATGGGGACCATGAAATTTGTAGATGAATGCTAATTGTTTTTGTTATGATCATGAAGAGTGTCTGCAGCCAAATTATATTGAAATTTATTGGCGCAACATGGTTTTATGTATTCACTGTCAAAAAATTCCTGCAACTTATGTATTGCGATCTTGGTTTACATTTTCTTGGATTAAATCACATCATAAATCGAGTTTAACCATTTTATTGCAGTGACTGATCCAACTGCTTCCACTTTGCAGAAAAAATGAGCAGAGCAATTCCGCTTAACGACGAGGACAGGGTACCATGGCTTGAAGCTCTCAGCGGCGCAATCAGGAAATACATGATGAATGGTGAAACTCTAACTCTAACTTGCTCAGCACTACAAAATAAGTACAGAGAGATCCTAAGATCAGCCGATCCTAACTATAAACCCGGGAACTATACCACCTGCCGGGTAAAATTTGTATGTTTAGTCGCCCCAGCAGAAGTGATTGCCGAGAGGATTAAGATCAGATCTAATGACGGTAAGCACTTCATGCCTGCTACATTACTGCAGTCTCAATTAGATTTGCTTCAGATAAATGAGGATGAACAAATAAACAAAATTGATGCCACTCTGAAACTTCAGAGCATTGTTGACAGCATACTCCTGCTCATCAAAGGCTTAGAACTTCAGCAATAATTGATGTAATTTTCTTGTTTCTTACTCTGAAATTGCTGAGCAGAAACAGAATTGAAATTTGTAGTTGCTATGCTCATTGGCCAGCAACAGAAACAGACAGCATCAGTGACAAATATTTCATTCAGTTTACTACAAAATTTTCAAAATATGATTAGAAAACAGATAAACTTATCGGCATTACCGAATTGCTGTTCAGACTCTATACAGAATATGGCGGATATTGCAGTTTTACATTTAACTGAAGATCAAATCAAGGGACTTGTCTTCTGTTATAAGTATCTTCATGCACAAAAACCGGTTGAGTGCTCTGCGGGGGGATTTCCGGTCGTCCCATTGCTATCCCTTGGTTGGACTGAGGACCCCATGTTTGTGTGCTCTTGAAATTCGATAAAGCAACATAATAGACAATGCCAAGAGAAACGCTAGCAAGAGAAAGCACAGCCCCTCCGGCAAAAACACCAGGCTTGACGACATAGCAATAGCTACCGAAGTACATGCTTTCCTGGCCTCGCTGATTGTTAAGAGCTGCTCCGGTCAGTAACAAGAGGAATGCGATTATAAATGTAACCCTGCAACAATATGAATCTTATTAGCTTCATTCTCATCAAGTTTGAGTCTGAAAACTAACAGGGTACAAATGCACACACTAGCAACATATTCTACATCCAATGAACGATTTTTGTTGCATAAGAAAATAGAAAATAAAATACAGCTTTAGAAGCATCAAGGAAAACATCGATGTCCAAACTGATGTTGGGCACATCTGTCATAGACCAGCAGCTCTTCGAAAGCATTGCACCATCCCTTGTGTTGTATTTAAAGAAAGAAGAGTGATTGCCCTTGCGCCTCCAAAACCCAATCGCCCATTTCAATGTCAAACCTCCAAAGGAAAAAAACATCAAGCAATGGCATACTATGTGTGAAATTTTACCAATCTATCCTCACAAGGAAAACCATCTTGTAAAATAACACCAATGTTTGGCCTTCATTTAAAGAGAATGTGACAATCATATTTAAGAGTTACAGAGCAATTAAAACAGAAAAATCAAATTAATCATGCAAAGGTAAATAAAGGAAAAAAACATCAATACTTGATATGCCTAAAACATCTTCACTTTATATCTAGGTTTCAAGTTCAATATGTCGATTTGAACGAAAGCTAGCCTATTCCAGAATGCAAAGATTAAGCATGACATGCACTTAATGAGTAGAATAAAATCACAACATCAAGAAGAACTCTGATAATATCGACACTGTTAACAAAGAAACAATGAAGGTGATCAATCCTATAATGCAGGAAACTATCTGTTGATCTAAACAAAAGCAAACTTATTCCAGAATGCAAAGAACAAGCATGACTGAAAAATTAATAAGTAGAATAAAAGAACACAACATGAAGAAGAACTTGGATAATATCCGAACTGTTTACCAAGAAACAATGAAGGCTATCAATGCAATACTCCAGTTGGTTTCCGACGAATAGCGCTGTTTCTTGCAACATAAGCAGCCAGCAATGGTATTAACCATCGCTTGCGCTATCATAAGAGCCACTGCCGATGACAATCCAAGAACCAAAGCTGGTGTCTTTGGATATATACATTCACCAGGTATTGATGTTTTCACTTCAGATGCCTAAAATATCAAAAATACCACACCAAGTCACAAACCCATTGAGCAAACACCAAAACTTTTCAATTAACACATTTCATTCACTAGAAAATATCAAATCAATCAAAACAAAATGAAAACCAAACAAGATCAAGATAAAAAAAGCAAGAAAGGGAAATTTTTTTTCCTTTCTCCCCAACACAATACAATCCATTTCTCTAAAGTCAACACAGCAAAGATCCAAGTACCCAGAAGTTTACATGGTAAACTAGAAATCATTCACACAAACAAGAAATCCAACAAGAACTCATGAAACATCACCTTCACCCTTGTGGCCTCTGCAGCAAATCCAAGGGCAGCAGAGAGGATGCCCAAGAACCCAACAGCCATGCTTACCCAAACCACCTTCTTCTCCATCTCTTCCTCTTCTTCTCTCCCTCTTTGAAAGGAAGATACCCTAGGGTTATCTCTGAGGAGTGTGAATGAGGCCTGAAGGAGAGACAATTTCCACAAATGGTAATCTAACAACTGCAAAAGCCAAGAAACTAATGTTATATTATTTAGTAAAAGAGATCTCTTTGTTCCCTAGTCCTAACACCTTAAAATTCTCTGTTTAATTTTTTTTTTAATTTTGAAGCTTTTACTTTCCAACCCTTGAAAATAGAGAAATTATTTGCTATCTTTTTTAAAAGATTTTATTTTTCTTGCAAGGCTCTTAAATAAATTTTTGATTATTTTCAATTCGATTAAAATGAGTTTTTAATTTTTATTTGTATAACATCTGTTTTTAATACGTTTCATTAAACATTATGTTATTTTAGAGGGATGATTAATTTTGCTGTTTTTCAAGGGGTGGCGAGTTAAAAATAAAAAAAAACAAACCCTCTTTTTCTGTGCGGGGGCTGTTTGAATATTTCCACCATCTTGTCAGAAACTCTCATTATTAAGTACGATCTTGGTATTTTTTCTAATAACCACTTCAAAAAAAAGTTATTTATTGATAAATTTACATTTCAAACCCTGGGAATTTCTTTTCTTTTTCATTCTTTTTAACTTTTTCTTCTTTTCTTTTTCGCTCTTTATTCCTTGTTTTATTATTATTATATTCATCCTCCGGGCATGAGTTTGAACATTGTTTTAAACAGTTTGACAGTGACTTGAAACAGAGAATGTGCATAAGCAAGCAACGCAGGGTCCACATGAGTTGATATTCAAGGCTCCAGGACCCAGGTTAACTGGTCATCGACCAAACTAATATTAGGTAGCGTTTGGTTAGATGTAGTTAAAAAAATACGATGAGATTTTTTTAATCACGATGTAATTAGTAAATTCGAAGTTGAAAAATGCAGGAGAGTCAAATTTTTGGTGTTTGGTTGATCAGAATCGAAAATCTTGATTTAAAAATTTTATGTTTGTTTGGGAGGATTTGTAAATCTCGATTTTGAAAATATGTGTTTGGTTGGATGTATTTGTAGCATAGTTATCAAACCCGGACCGGCCCGGCGGTCGGACCGGTTGATCCGATGACCCGGTGCTTCAACCGGTCCGGGTCTTTAATTAGACCAGTTATGCAATCAACCCGTTCTGACCCGCGATTGACTCGCTTTGACCCGGTGGTTGGACCGGTTGACCCAATGATCGGACCGATTGACCCGTGATCGAACCGATTGACCCTATCGGACTCAATTGATCCCGACTTTGATTTGTAATTTCAATTTTGAACTTTGGTTATATATTGGATTGAGTTTGGTTTGATAGTTTGATAATAAATTTAAACTTTTTATCGTGAATTAAGTATTGCTATGTATTGATATTATGTGAAGTTTGAGCTTTTTTTCTTCTTTTTCTACTACTTCCAAATCAAAAAAATTAGCAATTGTTTTTGTATTTTTTTTCCATCAAATTATTTATTTGATAACTAATAATTCATGGATATTATTATGATATATCATTATATAATTAAAAACTAATTTATAATTTTAAAAAAAATATTTTAAAATATTTTTATTAACCCAGTATTGACCTAAATAACCCGACGGTTGAACCAATTGACCCGTGACCCAGAGCCTTGACCGGATCAATGCCCGGGCCGGGTTTGATAACTATGATTTGTAGGATATAAACACCCTTGCTAAGGATACTCCACCTTGGTCATTATTAAATTTAATTAATTATAAATACACAATTAATTGTTATTAATAGTAACCAAAATAATTATGCATATAATTGCTTAATTTAATATAAATTTATGTCTTCATTACAAATTATTGTTATTTTTTATAATTATAAAAAATATATTACACTATTTATAATTTTTTATATTGATAAAAATATAATAGTAACCATTTATTATTAAGATAAAATAATATCATGATTTTATTTTTATTTTATTTATATATAAATTTATTAGAAAGTCTCACGTGACATCACGTGCGAGACTTTCTATGGAAATCCCAAATGCGGGAGATTAAACTACGGCCGATTTGGACATAGTTTGAAAACTAACCAAATCCATCTACACTGCATTTCTAACTACTTTCAAATTCTCAAATCCAACCAAACAAACACCAGATTTTGAAATTTTTTGTAATTACAATTACATGTAGTTTTATATCCTGCCAAACAAACACACCCTTATATATATATATATATTGTGTGTTATTTATTATTCATATTTTAATGAATAATATTTCTGTATTTATAAAAAAAACTTTTAAAATTATTTGAATGTGATTGTTTTTAATATTTTTTTTAAAAAAAGTTATTTTCTGTTTTACAACACAAACAATATAGATTTTATTTTAATAATAATTTAGTGTTTAAAAATGTTATTTTTTTAAATTGTTTTAAACTTTTTGAAAGCCCATTTTTTTTAAAAAAATTATATTATTAAAATATAAAGTATTTTTACACAATTTTTAAATTTATTTGTGTTTTTTATTTTTTAAAAAACTTTTTTAAAAAAAAATTAACTTTTTTTAAATTAATTGACTTTTAAAAAAATTTGCTTTTTCTTTCCATCTTATACTAAGTGTATAATCTTGACCACCTGTGCATGGATCAAAAATGGTTTCATTTGTAAGACGGCACATAGGTAGGTGACCAAAAAAATCAAACACAAACGTATGCACATGAATATAAAACTTTAAATCCTACGAGGCATAGGACATGCTTTTTATATAAAACAATATGGGCAATGGCAGAACCAAGATTTGATGGTAAGGGATTGGAACCTAAAGGTAAAGTGTAATAATAATAATAATAATAATAATAATAATTAATACATACATACATGCATATTGATATACATTAGAATCTTTTATAAAGGCTCTACATAATGACACATCATCCAGTGCATGTGTGACGAAATTTTGATCTTTTTTTTCAATTTGTCAGTTGGGCGGATTTCCTTTTCTTTTTCTTTTTGTTTATTTTTTATTTTTTATTTTTTACTTATTTTTTGCTGTGTGCGTGTACTCTGCCTGCCCTCCAAGCTATCCCCACCTACTGGCTACTTCAGGCTGCCAATTATATTACCAAAGGGATCAAGCAGAAAATTGAAAGCAAAATTAGCTCTGGATAAATAAATAAATAAATAAATAAATAATACATTTATATCATGCTGACAACTACAACTATGTATAATAATAATTTGGACCCTAGAATGTTGATTTATTAAAGTCAATTCAAAACTCAAACCAAACTCTAGTGGCTTGTGAATGGCTGAAAACAAGCCTTTTCAGTAACAAAGGTATGATGTTGATGCGCACCAAAAATCCGGGATTGTGAAGACTAGAGAAAGCCAGAAATTATTGAGCATCTTCTGGGTTGGTTAATGGCATTGGCAGCTCACATGCATTCAAACAGTCCTTTTCAGTTATTCCACTTGTAATTGAAACTATTGTTTACCAGACTAACTGCTGTTTTGAGAAACAAATTGCAACATCAAACCTCTTTTCACCACTATTCTCTTTCAGCAGCAATCTTCTTCTTGCTTTGGTTGAGAAAACCTGCAAATTTTTATTGATGATGTTGCATGACAAGCTGAAGATGATTTTTTACTACCTGTGAAAAATCTTATATAACCGGAAACGAAAGCGGTGAGCTTAATTATAATTATTCGAAAAAATACAGTCATCCATTTAATTGAATACAGCATTAGCATAACATATGGGTATGTTAGCGGTAGATGGCTAAGTATCACACACAAGGAATTGTCAGGTCTGCACATTCACTAGCCAACTCAAATTGAAACTGAAGCTGTAGAGAACTTATGCGTATATCGAACTACTGAACTGAATTCTTCAAAACAAGATCATCGATCTAACTATCAGAGACATGGAAATGGAAATGCAAATGAACCAACTCAATCATTAGCCAATTCAATTTGAGACTGGAAGCAAAAAATAGTCAGCCAGAGAAACTGATAAAGCTGAGCTGTTGCGCATATTATTATCTGAAGACATCATCAATACATCACCAGCAAGGAACCCTTTAAATTAATCATACTATCACATGTAGTCATACTGAAGAATGCAGCCCAAATAATAAATTAAAAAAACTCAGATTTGAAGTATATATTTTAAACAGACCTGGACATAGGCAGGATAAAGCCAATACTATATACAAGCATAAAAAAGAAAACCAAGAACGTTTAAGTGATTCAAGACAATTAGCCTCCAAGGTATTTTAACATACTTAAATCCAACAATTGAATCAATGCAAGATAAATTGAGGACTATAAAGCTGCTTCCAAAAAATTTCCGGAAACAGAAACATAACTATTATATATTCTTAGCAGAATTATAAATAAAGAGGAGAAATGGACAGGTACTCTAAAAGATCAATGCCATAGCATGTTCAAAATTGTTGATGTCCAACTTTCTCCATATCATAGAGATTAAGTTCACCAGCATATATAATCTAACACTAATATTAAATTGATTGGTGGTAGCTAAACACAATCCTTTACTTTAAAGTCCAAGCTAGCACAGGTATAATTTCATAGCAAAAAGGCACATGTTTGAAACTTACATTGGAATAACCAACAATAATTTGACAAGGACTCTAGATATCCAAACAACAACACATCGACCCATGTGCAAATTTCCAACTAAACATTTGAACAACAATTCATAATTGTATAGAGCATAGGCCAGATTTCTGAAGAAATTATTGTGAATTATCACAGAGACAAAACATGGGGTGGCTTGCGGCATGCAAAAAATCTTGTAAGAATAGTAAATTAAATAATTCATGATTTATTCATGGTCCTGATTCAAGCTCGGTGTAGCAGGAGACAACCACACAAACATTATAATGTTCTCATTTGTAAGAGAGCAATCACAGTCATGTCTCCTTAAATATTTGCTGTGATAATTACCAATAGATAAGACAACAAGAAAGCAAATTGAGGTTGATGTTCCAATTTCTGCAACTACCATTCAGCAAATGATCAAGTAAATAAAAGCCAAATTTCAAATCCATCAGTTATAGATCAGCGCCCCAAATTACCATCATGATCAAATAATTCTATTGAGAATAAAATAATGACATTTCAATCTAGATCAAACAATCTAAAGATAAATACCAATTTACAGATCATATCTCATGGTAAAAATATAAACTGCTACATGGCAACATAAAATACAGAAACATACCTGTAGCACTCTGTGATCAGGTATAGGACAGACAACGGAGGACAACCTCATGCAGAATTTTGTCATACCACAACAATGCTCAAAAACACAGACATAGGTCACAGAATAAGGCTTTAAAAGCAAACCAAATGCTAAGACTGATATTTAGGTACATAACAAGCTCAACTTTGAGTCCACGTGGTCACTGTTTCAAATTCTTGCAATATCCAGAAACATTCAGTGGCTCTGAACCAGAAAAATGAATGATAGCATTCTGTCTTAACTAATTACCAAGTGGAACAATTTATTCAGATCCTAAACATGTATTTAACATCTTTACTACTGAAACACTATGGTATGCAAGTAAATTTGTGGTCAGATTAAAAGAGAATGTTAAAAAATGTCAAAGAAAGTAGTATTTCTCTTCCAAGATGTTAAGAAACAGAACATGGATGAAGGCAAGCCACCCATCTCTTCTTTTCATAGCCATGAAGATGAGAACCTGTACCATTCTTGTTTGCTTTTGAGTGTACAACAGGTTTAAGTTACACAACAGGACGGCATCAATATCGAAAAACCCCAAGCAGGTAAAACCTACAACAGTTCAGTTCCAACGAAAATTCTGGAAACCTTTAGACAAAATTTCTGTCAATCAATATGATCCTCAGAAACTTGGGCAGCAGGAAACAGAGGTTCCCTTCTTTTCGCAAAACCAGAAGGTTCAATACTTTGGGCTCTATACTTCAACTCTGAAGGTCCTCTAAAACCAGGATCAGCAGAAGCAGGTCTGTATGGAATACCTGAGCCCCCTGGGTACCGAGAAGGTGGAGACACATATCTTCTAGAGGGGCCTCTCAGTGTGCCTCCTCTCAATTCCCTGCGTTCAGCTGGCCTCGAAGCATCTCCAAAAGCTCTATCAGTCGCCCCAGTGCTCAAAAGGCCACTAGAGGAGCCCACACCAGTGGTGTTGAATGAATCGTCAGGCACCCAGCCCAAAGAATCCTTCTTTTTCACATAAAATTGCCAGATACCAATCAAAAACAACAGGAAGAGCAGAGATGGAGCACTCCATACCACAGCATTGCTCTCAGCCTTGAACACCGGGAAGTTCGACTTATATATCCCAATGTAGCCCCCACCAAGCCCCAAAACCACAAGCTTCTCCCGGTCTGCTGCAATCAAAGGTTTGATCTCCACAAAGCTCCCATCTTGCACTGAATCTGAATTCAAGAAGAGAGATTTAACCTCTTGAATGGTGACAGAGAAGAGAGGACGAGGAGCCCCAGCCCTGCCGTAGTACTGAGAGGAGACATTGTAGACAAAGACATTGTCTTGGCTAACTGCAAGGAGGTATCCTCTGATGGCCTGGATGCAGACCGGGCCCTGAACCTCTGCTTTCCTGATTGCCCTAACCCTGCATTTTAGATTGGCAACATCACCTAAAAGCACGACATGAATTAGATCGCCACCGGATGTGAATCCGTAGGCTTTAGCTCGTTCCAACACGTCGAAGGAGTAGGCACTCGCCAGGGTGCCGTTAAGGCCCTCGCAATCGACCTCGCGGATCACCATCGACCGGAGATCGAGAGAGCCGGCGCCGGTCTCCGTTAGGAAGAGGAGCCGATGCTTGGCGAAGGCGAGAGGCCGGCTAGAAGCGATGGCGGTGCCATAGAGCGTGCCGTTCTCAGTGAAGACGCGGATCCGACCTCCGGCGTCGGAGGCAAGCACATACCGCGCCCGCCCGGCCTGGTGGAGCTCAAGGCCGAGGACTGGCGGGGAGTCGAGCTCCCGTGCCGCCGCCCGCACGAAAGGCCGGGTGTTGCCGACGGAAAGCGATGGCCACTCATCACCGGCGCCAATCGTTTCCGAAAGCCGGTGAGCGACGAGAGAGCCGTCTGCGTGGCCAGCGAAAAGGAGGCTGTCGTTGCGACGGGAGGAGAGGTAGGAAAGCATGGCGGTCACCGGAGAATCGGACGGCGAGGGGAGCTCCATAAGGACATCGCCAGAAGACGAAAACACATACACGCGACCGTGAGAGTCTCCTACAGCAAAGTACTTGCTGATACCTTCGAGGTCCTCGTAGGGGAGGACAGCAGCGCAGGTTGGATCAGACTCGAGGCGAGCGGCGGCGGAGAACTGGAATCGGTCTGACCAAGCAGGCTTCAGCTTGGTGACGGCCACTCCAGTTGCCGTCGGGGACGGCATCTCGTGCTGGCGGATAGGAACCGGGGAAGCAAGGGAAGATTCGAGTCTAGCGACAGCATGGGAGAGGGAATCAACGAGGGATTCCAGGCGGCGGAGCTGAGCGTCGTAGCGATCTAGGAGGACGGGGTCAGGTGAAGCGAAGGGGATGGAGATGAGGAGGAGGAGGAGGAACGACCTCGCCATGGATCGAAAGGGCTAGGGTTTCGATGCTCGGTCTTCAGGAATCCGCCATTTTTAGGGTTTGGGGAGAAGAGCAAGCTCGGGATCGGCGGCGGTGAGAGGAGAAGACGGGGGAAATGGAGTGGGTTCGAGTAAGAGTCTTCGCTTTCTGGTCCCAAACAGCAAACAGGGTGCTTTCCCATTAGATAACTGCCACGTAAAATTAAAAAAGGGGCCCACCTATGGTACTCGTTAAGATCGTCGTCGGGAGAGGTGAAGGACAGTGTGTTTGTTCGACCGATAACGAAGAGCGGATTCCAATGCCGTCGGTTTGCGGGGCTTCCAACAGCAAACGCGGAAGTGAACCTCTAGATGGTTGCCACGTGTAAAACAAGGTGGGCCCCGGGTAATGGTACACGAGATGGTGCACCATGCTGTAACATGGGAGAGGGTGACCGATCCTCGTGGAGAAATTGGATAGAGCTTAGAGGTCTATAGGATTGAACAGCAAATTCAGGTGATATCTCACTAGTTAGTTGACACGTTGAAAATATGGCGGGACCCACGAGTGATAAACGCTAGACAGCTGATAAATTATTAGGTTGTTTAGTAAGGGAGGGAATTGCACGAAATCTGTGTGCCTTATCTGGTTTTGAAAAACAATGTTGGACTTGATTGATTGAATGAATGAATGAATGAATACCCAACTTGCGCATCCATCTGAATTATTTATCTGTTTTTAATTTTTATTTACTAAAATATAAACTTTTAAAATTCCTCAACTTTTTATTATACCCACCATAAATGAGTTAGATCAATTATGAATAACTAAACTAGGGATTTTTATTAATTACTCTCTTGATGAATTATTAATTTCATACCATGTTATGTAAAGCAACAAGTTTTTTATTTATTTATTATATATTTATTACTAATAAACGACAAGTCAATTAAGGTAATTTATAAATTTTTTTTAAAAAAATCCCCCGTCCTGCAATCCTGGAAAGATGAAACCACTAATTTTTCTATAAAGAACACATACCCAGATCCATAAATAGTATAAAAAAGTACCGAATCCAAATGTACAGTACATGAACAGTACAAAAAACAGTCTGTAGGGGAAAAATTCGAACCCTTACCCTCGCACTCTTGTGTCAAACAACAAGTTGTTATGGTTATTTTCTTTTTTATTAAAATTATTTTTCCCCCTAAATTTAGTATTTTGTTATCATTCTTGGTTAATTTTACATTTTTATATTATATAATGATTATTTCACTTTAAAAGAAAATCAAATTCTAGCAACATATTTATATATTTTTAATTTAAAATTTTCCTATTTATATGCACTACTTATAAAAACCCCGAAGGAACAACCTCTATAAAATAAGTACAGTTAATTCATGGATTAACCCCTTATTTGGCCCTTATAAGTAGGTAAAGTTGCCCATTTAGTCCCTTAATTCTATTTTTGTCTCTGGGGTACATCTATTATTTTAATTGAGTAATCTTAGTTCAGACTGTAACAGCCGTTTGGTTTTCCATCCATGGTTGCTGACGTGGTTTTTTTTTTAATATTAAAATATTATTAAAAAAATATAATAAAATAAAAAACATGGCCCCTTTTCGATCGTTTGGATCCAAAAAAAAGGGGAACTGCTTTTTTTTTTTTAGGATTGTAACAACCGTTTGTAAATGCAAGATGGAGATCCAAATGATAGGATGATTGCCAATTCTGGGAGTATGCTTCAAAAAATCCACTGCGCATGCTGCAGGTACTCCCCATCTTCACCCAATGTCGGTTGTGTGACAATGATTTTGAACTTGTTAATATTTGATCTGGTCAACTTGTCCTGGATGATTAGTCGTATGTCCATTACCTTGAATGTAGTTTGTATTGTGTCTGGGACATCCATTGAATACTGGCACAAGTTCTTGGTGTTCTTCAATCCAGCAAGCTTTAGTTTTTTTTTTTGACTGTTTGGCTTAAAGGAAGAAACTTCTCTAATATTTTCCTTGGCATGTCAAAATTGATGAAGATATCAAAGTGAGGGCAAGTTTGAGGGTTCAACATGCCTTGTATGCCAAGCTTTTTGGCAAGGCTCCAGTTTTTGAGTATATAAAAATTGTTCTACTTGGACAGTGGCAAGAGTTTGGAAGAATCTCCATATCTGACATGCCAAATGGGTTTATGTTAATCCGCTGTGAGACAAATGAGGCAAAGAAAAAAATAGTTTTTGGAGGACCGTGGAATATAAATGGACTTACCTTCCAAATCTCACAGTGGCAACCTTTCTTTGAACTGGCAACGACCAAGCTGACAAAGGCCATTGTGTGGGTGCAACTTCATAACTTACCATTTGAACTTTGGGATGGTCAAACCCTTGATTCCATCACTGAACCTCTTGGCAAACTTCTCAAGGTTGATGAACTCACTTCATCCCTGTCGAGAGCTCGATTTGCAAGAGTTTATTTAGAGATTGATCTAATTTCACCACTGAAAAGAGGCTTCTGGTTGGACGATGGATATGGTAAGGTCCTCTGTCACTGTTTTTTATGAGCGTCTCCCTACCTTTTGTTACCACTATGGAATGATTGGACACGGTACCAACTCCTGCAGCCATCGCCGAGGATTTGTCCCCAGCCACGAACATGGAATTTCTCACTTTGGTAATGGATTTGGCAGCGATCCTAGGTTCCCGGCCGACAAACCAATAGAGATGGATGAGGGTCATGTTGGTGCTAGTTTTTCGACCCCGGCATTGGAAGAGATCTTGACAAATGAACAATATTTCAGTTCTTGGATGGTTGTTTCTCATCTTCATAGTCGCGGTCACGGCCATGGTGGCTAGGGATCTGTCAACATGTGCAAATCACATGAAATAGGGTATTACTACATGAGCTTTGAGAGCCGTTGATGAAAACCAATCTCAAGGCAACTTGGATCTAGTCCCAAGGGAACCTTGGGACATGGAGTTTTCGTTTGGATCTCACCATGGAGATGTGCGTAATAACTGGAGAGGCAGGGGCGGGCAACTTTTGTCTTCTCGAGGCCAGCGTTCTCATATCCCTTCACATGGGGAACATGATGCCAATTTAATTAAGAAACGATGGGATGGTAGGGGAGAGTTCCTTAGCTCCTCTCGATCTTACTGTCAGTTATGAAGGGTCCAAAGGAAAACAGGTAGCATCTCCTGGGGATTCGATCTTGGCAATTCCGACAACAAGAGAGAACAATGCCAGAAACCCTATTCGCTTGCCTGGGAGAATGGAAAAGGGGGAGTCTTCTTCCAAGATGGTAGAGCCTTCTCAAAAACAACCTCTTATTCCTCTATTCTTCTAATCCTCTGATTAATGTAGAGCTTGAGACAAGGGGAGCACGCATAGTATGATGGTAGACAGAGTGAAAAATGCTCTAGAAGAGGACTCGGCATCTAATGAGGATTCTGATCAATCAATGACTGATTCGGATTGGTCAGAAGAAGATGAAGATATGAATGACAAACTTGGAGACGACCTCACCTCACCATTAAACAAGCTCAAGAAGAGCTAAGAAGAGAAGCACTTGTCCAAAAGGACAGTTATTTAGAGGATACTTCCCCAAAGAAAGGGAAGTTAGAGGGAGGTGGATTGGGATTTAGCTAATCCTTTATAGTCCCCTTTCCTTCCTCTTCAGTTTTTCTTGGTTCTTTCATCTTTTATTATTGTTGTTTATGATGAGTTCTCTAAAAGTAATTTGTTGGAGTTGTAAGGGAGCAATGGGGCTTGATAAGATCAACCGTATTCAGTTGTTAGCAAAGGAGCATAATCCTATGATCATCTGTTTGATTGAAATAAGAGCATATTTTGATAGAATTGATCGCTTTTGTTCTAGGTTTGCCAGACACTGGAATTGGGCGGCTATCACAGTAGAAGGATATTATTCAGGAGGTATTATCACGCTCTGGCAGGATAGACTTGGTTGTGTCACTCCGATTATTAAGTCCAAATTTATCTTGCATATGGTAATCTCTAACCTTACCTTGACTAATATGGTCATCTCTGTTGTTTATAATATTCTTAAAATTCAAATTCAAAGGAAGGTTTGGAAAGAGCTTTCTAAACTTAATTCTCTTGAGACCCCTTGGTGTCTCATAGGTGATTTTAATTACCTCTGATGAGCATATGGGAGGGAGGTTTTCTTATTACAATCGCAAGGTTCAATTTTTTTTTCCGATTTCATTGATAATAATTCCTTGCTTGACATCGGGTTCGGTGGTACTGTTCTATTGGTGCAATGGTCAAATTGGTCACGTGCGGAGAAGGGCTAGGTTGGATCGTTGCTTGGCAAACTATTCTTGGATTTCTTTTTTTAATGCATATAATATGATGCATTTGCCCAGGATCCTTTCCGATCACTCTCCTTTGCTTTTATATGCTTCTAGATATGCTGGTAATCGTCGTAATATCTTTTGTTTTGAGAATCACTGGCTTAAGTATAATGATCATTTGATTGCTATTAGAAAGACTGACACACCCCTTGCGTGCGACCCACAAGTGCACGGGTTTGTCGAAGCAATAAATCTCAGGTCAACTCCCCCACACTTAAGCTTTTACTTGTCCTCAAGCAAAGATAAACATTGAAGCATAGAAGAAGGTAATATTGAAAGTTCTTGGCCTTAGGTTCACCAAAGCATGCAAGGAGAGCATTCTAAAAGTAAGGGAAATTTCAACACTAAATATGAAAAATCAATGCTCTAGCTAGAACTTGAATAAAAAAGGACAACAAACCTGAAATCGTGTAAGTGTGTGTAAACTCACTCAATTCAATCCAAAGTATACTCCTCAAAGTTCTAAGTAATAAGGGACTTATTTATCTACAAAACACAATAAAATAAAGGAATGGTAGTAGCTTCACACATCCTCTAAGGTAACCCTTTCCAAAGCGGCTGCTAAGGTGGCTTTCACACTTTCAATTTGCCCCACTTGATTCTCTAAATTATGCAAGGAAACGGTATGGTTGCGAAGTGTAGCTTCGACCAACTAAAAATGTGTATCCGATGATTGAACAAATCTGGTCAAAGCTTTCTTTAGATTGGTCATCCAGGTCTCCAAGCCTGAAACTCTATTCCCCATGTTTGGGGCTTGTTGTTGTTGAAAACCCGGTGATGCCATGGCCTTTTGCTGCCCTTAGTTACTCTATGAGAAATTGGGGTGGTTCCTCCACCCTTGGTTGTAGGTGTTGCTATAAGAATTACCTTGTACCCTTCCCAAGTTACCCACAAAATCTACTTGTTCAGTCGGGGCTGAAGTAGCAATCAAGATAGGACTATCAGACGACATATGTGAACCCCCACAACCATCACAACTCATGATAGCGGCTACCCTCGATGAAGTCAATGTGTCCATTTCTTGCTCAATGTCTCTACTTGGGCTGCCAAAGATGTAACTGCATCGATCTCATGGAGTCCGGCCACTTTCTTCCTTTCCCTCGCATTCCATTGGTAGTGACCATTTCTTCTACTAACTGTCGGGCTTCATCAGGGGTCTTGCTCCCCATTGTATCTCCTGTGGCGGCATCTAGAAGTTGTCTTGTACTTGGGTTCAACCCGTTGTAAAAAGTTTAAATGATTATCCATTCGGGGAATCGGTGTTGTGGACACTTCCACAAGAGATCCTTGAATCGCTCCCACATCTTAAACAAGGATTCAAGCTCCATCTGAACAAACGACAATATCTCATTATGAAGCTTTGCCGACTTTCCCGGAGGGAAGTACCTTGCAAGGAAAGCTTCGACCATCTCATTCCAAGTCGTGATGGATGCTTTTGGCAAGGAATGAAGCCACTGCTTGACTCTTCCTTTGAGAGAGAATGGGAAAGCCCTCAATCTGATAGCGTCATTCGAAACTCCGTTGATCTTCAGCATGTCACAAACTTCCAAGAAGTTTTTGATGTGATTGTTTGGATCCTCATCGTCCAAACCATTGAACTGAGCTAATTGTTGAATCATTTGGATGAATGCCGGCTTTAGCTTAAAATTTGGAGTTGGAATCGGGGGTCGCACAATACTAGATTGTGTGCCTAAAACTAAGGGTCTTGCATAGTTGTAAAGTGTTCTCTATTGTTCATTCTACTCTGCCATACTGTCTGACCCTTCAACTTCTATTTCAGCTTGATTGGACGATTCTTGTACAGGTTCTTTACCCCTTCTTCTGAGTATTCGTTCAAGTTTAGGATCACCTTCAATGAATATTGAAGGGTTCCC
The DNA here is from genome assembly GCF_009730915.1 of Dioscorea cayenensis subsp. rotundata. NCBI lineage: Eukaryota > Viridiplantae > Streptophyta > Magnoliopsida > Dioscoreales > Dioscoreaceae > Dioscorea > Dioscorea cayenensis. The sequence goes on along the minus strand of NC_052481.1, from coordinate 4,874,857 downwards.
TGGGGTCATAACTTGGAGCTACAACAAAAAAAAAAAAAGAAAACAAATCAGAATGATGATAGAATAAGGAGATGTGAAATAGAATAAATGAATGAATAGCTAAGATAGCAAAGTTCAAAGCATCTCTAAACGCCTATTTTCTGGCAACAGCGCCAAAAACTTGACATACCCCTTGTGTGTGACCCGCAAGTGCACTGGTTTATCAAAGTAATATATCCCAGGTGAGTGGGGTATTATATCCACAGAAAATAAGGAATAGAAACACCAAGATTGCTACTTAACCGAGTAAAGATGAAACAATGGTTGTGTTAATAAGATGTAATGTAGACAAAATAAAAGAAATAAGAAAGAGAGGCACAAATAAGTGAAAGGAAAAGACAATTGATAAGAAGTGGGGTACTCGAATATTGTTCCGCCTAGGATTATCGCTTCAAGTGAAAAACCAACTATTATGCTTCCTAACTAATGCTCAATGAGTCGTGGACATCCTAAGATATACGGTCCCAAACCTAAGGTCAACCGTGACTAACTCTACACTATGCCCCAACGGAGAAATCGATCAATCTCAACACCTCACACTGTGCAAAGTTGTAAATAGCTCTAGGGATTCCAAGTGATAAACCCTATTCCTATATGTAGAGCTAACCCTTTGGTCCAGGCGAAAGACCCCTAGTCACAATTAAGCCCCAGATATTAAAGTTCACTTCAACGCTTTACTCTGTCGCTCGTGCAACTAAGTCCTAACGGAGTTTATTCTTTAGCACTTCACTCTATTGTGACCGCAAAGAACTCTAGGAAATGGAGGTAGGATAAATCACATCGGAAGGGAAAGGGAACGCTCTGCTACCTCTCGACTCACCCTCTCGACCCTCTCCAATCTAGCTTTGTCTAGCCCTCATGGTGTGTCACTCATCCACAAAGGCTACCAAGATGGACTCTCAACCCTAGTATCACTCTAAGGGAGAAATCATTCAACAAGCATTCAAGATTGAAACTCAATTAAAAACATCAATTAAGGAAAGCATAATAAAAGGTCAATGAAACAAATACACCTAGGATTCAGAAATCTAAGTACCTACTAGGGGTTTAGCTCTCCATGGAGCAAGATACAATCAATGATAGAATTGAAAGTAAAAACAAGCAATCCATAGTAAAACCCCATCGGTATTCCTGTCGATAGTTTTGTGGAGTAGCCTCGTCTTTTCTAAAGGTCTCCTTGTCAAGCCTAGGGCACACATCGCCGGATCGGTACCGACGAAAACTCCCCCAATAACTATCTTCTAAGAGAAACGCGGCGTTGAATCCGTAGAACCAGTCCAAAAGCCTTGCCAATACCTCTCTAAACCCTAGCAGCAAGCCTCTCAATAGTTAAAGAAAAGATGAGGAAAAAGCCCCCTCAATTGGGCTGAATCACGGCTTTAAATAGGCTGAAATTGGGCATCCACACGGCCCTGTGGATGTTCCACACGCCCCTGTGGATTCTGTGGAATCCTGATTTTCTGCGGGCTGTGAACAGTAACTGCTACAGCGAATTGCTACAATATTTTGCTACAGTACCTGCTATACTACCCCTACCAAAATGCTCCAGATTCCACGTCTTTCATCGAGATAACATAAACAGGCACACGTTTATGCCATAAATCGCATCGCTTCTTCAATAAATAGACTCATTGGTGAAGATCTTGCTATCATTGCACGAGTTGGAATACACAAATATGACTGCCTTTGTGTCCCTCGAAACCATGTGATTGCTTGCATACACGGAGGCTGGCACACAATCACATAGCTTTGAATCCAACTTGTGTTTTCGCATTTGTTCTTTCCAAGATTTCATCAAATAGTGCATTCACGATCTACATTAGCTTCTTTCTTACATATTTGGCTCCGCAACTCTACATGCACCAAAGTAACACAAATACACATGTATTAGCGCTAAAACTTGATAAAACTAATGCTCAACGCAAGGAAAGAATACTTTGCATTCTTAACACACAAGCACTTATCAAAGACTTTAAACTTCCATGCTCATTCTTCTGCTATGCATGCTTTTATTCACATTTTGAGTAGATTTTGCTCAAATTTGCTTGCTTGAAAGCTTCGGATGCATGCAATATTGATAAGAAAATTAGGGCCACAGAGGTCTCTATCCAGGCTATAGTGATTGATAGCTTTGAGAATCCCTTGATTGATCCTGATAATGTCCAATTCAATAGTCTGTATAATAAGCATATAGTCTTACTTAGACAGAACGCTAAAAAGTGGGCTTAGAGGGCTAAGATTAATTGGATTTATAATGCTGATCTCAATACCTCTTTCTTTCAGAAAAGTGTTAAAATCAGGAAGCATTTCAACTTTATTGCTCATATTAAAGATAACCTTGGAAATGTCTTCATTGACCAGTAGCAAATTAGACAAATTTTTATCAATCATTTCCAGACCCTTTGGCAAGACTCTAGTAACTCTTCATTAGATTATATTTTTCATTCCTTGCCTAATGATTTGCCTATAATCTTTGCTAGTGATTGTGATATTATTACTAGGGAAGTTACAAAAGAGGAGATTTATCTTACTCTAAATTCCTTACCCTCAGATAAAAGCTTTTTCCCTGATGGTTTCAATTCAGAGTTTTACAAATTTTTTTGGGATGAGATATGAGACCACCTTTTCTTAGCAATCAAAGCTTTCTTTGAGACAACCAAAATGCCTAAAGCCTGGGGAAGAACTTATGTGATTCTAATTCCAAAGATCGATCACCCTTAAAAAGTGTCTGACTTCCAGCCTATCTCTTTTTGCAATGTTTGCTATAAGTTCATTACAAAAATATTGGCTAAAAGTCTTAAAAGTATGATAGGGAATCTGATTAGTAGGGAACAATGCGGGTTTGTTCCTAGATGTACTCCTACGGATAACTTTCTTGTCGTCTAAGAGATGGTTCATACTATTAATCAAAATTTGTATAACCCTCCTAGGATGATTATTAAGTTAGATGTGGGAAAAGCTTATGACACTATAAATTGGCATGTTGATATTGTTGTTTTAATAAAAATGGGTTTTCCTAGTAAGTGGATTGCTTGGATTAGCTCTTGTCTGAAGACTTCTTCCTTTTCTCTATTAATTAATGGTCAGCCTACTTCCTGGTTTTCTTCTACTCATGGTGTTAGACAAGGGGATCCAATTTCCTCTTATCTTTTCATTTTGCTTTCTCAGATTCTCTCCAATTTGCATAATAGAGCCAAGTATTTAAAGTTAATCCCTGGAGTTTGCAATGATCTAAACTATGATTTCAGCCATCTCATGTATGCAAACAGTTTAATTCTAATTACTTCTGCATTTAGGAAAGTGACCAGGAACATTAAGTGTTGTTTGCTGATATATTCCTTTATTTCTTGCTAGAATCCTAATACATTCAAATTTGGAATTTTCTTTCCTGATTGGTTCAATAATCATGTTGCCAAAAGTATTATTCAAATTCTTAATTTCAAAAAGGGCAAGCTCCCTTTCACTTATTTGGGTATCTTGATTTCTTCTAAAAAATTAGCTTTATCTCATTTTGAGAACATGGTTAGAAAAGTTAATAATTTGGCTACTTATTGGACAAGTGCTAAAATCTCAAAGGCTGGGAAAGCCATCTTAATCAATAGCTCAATTATGGCTCTTCCTTCTTATTACATGTTAGTTTATCCTTTTCCGGACTCAGCTATTGAGAAACTATCCAGATCTGCTAGGAAACTCCTGTAGGCAAATGACAACAATGGTAGTGGCATGTCAATGGTTAATTGGAACACTTCTACACTTGGTAAACCTTAGGGGGTTTGGGCCTTCGAAACTTAAAATTTGTCCATCATTCTTTGAAGGCTAAAAATGTCTTTAATTTGTTAAATGGCAAAGATTATATCTAGGTTGATTTGATCATAAGAAGTATGGCAATCATAGGTTGTGGAATATTGTCCCTCCTCCTAGATGTTATTGGTTTTTCAGGGGTTTATGTAAAACTGTGGGAATTATCAAGTCTAACATGTGGCTCAATGTTATAAATCCCAATTTGACTTCTACTTTGCAGGATCCTTAATTGTTTGAAATTCCCTTGAATTTCAAGCCTACTTTATGAATATGGAGATAGATTGGGAGATTATTTTTGTTTTTGATTTCCATAATGCTAATGGTTGGAATACTTAATTGTCTAATCATGCTTTTGGCCGCAATTTAAATTCCCATGTTTTTGATACAACTAGGGTGGACTCAAATGGGCCCCTACATTGGGTTTGGTTCCCTCAGTAAACTCTAATAAGTTCTCTTCAGTGATATATCATTATTTGAATAATCATCAATGCAATGCATGGATCATAAATCAAATTTTAATATTTTGGTGACTTCAAGGGATTGTGGGTTCATGACTTCTATTAGGGGGCAAGCCCCTAATGTTAATTACCCTGGACATTGTCGCAGGAACCTCCGATTAAGAAAATAAGATAAATTGTGACAATCAATTTTCATTCATTTCAATAAATATGAATTCATGGATTCCATGGAAAATACAAGAAATTTAAAATCATCTTAACAATCATCTTGACTTATGGACTTGCATCCGAACTTGTGTCTTGGACGTTTTGCATTTTGGATTTGATTTGCATCTTGAATTTGATTTGAATTTCAAGTTATGACTTCTCCATGTTGATGAACCATAGATTTGGTTTTGACTTTTCATAAGCTTCGGCTCTTATGCTTGTGAAGCTCCCTTCTTGACTTGTGAAACTCTTTGAGTTTTTGACTTCTGATGTCTGAAGACTACTGAGTTCAATTGTTGATTTATGTAGATTTTCAAATATTGACTTGTGAAACTCTTTGGGTCTTCGACTTTTTTGCTATCTTGAGACCGCTGAGCTCAATTTCCGATTTGTATAGATTTTCAAATATTGACTCGTGAAACTCTTTCGGTCTTCGACTTTTGATGTCTTGAGACAGCTGAGCTCAATTGTCGATTTATATAGATTTTCAAATATTGACTCGTGAAACTCTTTGGGTCTTTGAGTTTTGATGTCTTGAGACCGCTGAGCTCAATTGTCGATTTATATAGATTTTTAAACATTGACTTGTGAAACTCTTTGGGTCTTCGACTTTCGATGTCCTGAGACCATCGAGTTCAATTGTCGATTTACATACTTCTTTTTTTGTATATTTTGAACCTCGACTTGGCTGCCTGGGTTTTGATTTTTTTTTTTTGTTATATATATTTTATCACATATTGCTGCATATGCCTCATCGCCGTTTTGCATGCCTTGTTGCCATCTTGCCTCGAGATGATATATATATATATATGTTGTTACTTCAGAAAGAGTATTTTTGTCATTTGACTCTAAATCTCAGGTTTTATTCGAGAATTACCCCTTGAGAGAAAATCAGCAACTTCACATATATAAATGTTTTTTTTGTGCACATATGATTATTATATTTATGATAGACCACGCATTAGTTAAAATTATGAATAGCCCTGCATTTGCTTATTCACTTTTGGGTTCATCTTGCGATCATGTGCTATGAATATTCATGCATGCTTTTTTTACTCATTGGCATATTTTTGTTACTCATAAAAAACCAGATTATATTCTTCATGCTTATAACAAATTTTGAGCAGCTGTTGCTTTACCTTATTATCTGGAGTTTTTTTTTCTCTTAAGTATCATGCTATGGTATATAGCCGGGCGAAACCATTTCCCAAATAACCTAAATGCAAGATCACCAGATGGCAACCATTCTTATCCACTTGATTAAATGCTCATGCTCATGCATTCAAACTTGGATTTCTTTCCTCCATTCATGTGCAAATAGTATTATTAGACATGTATGCGAAGCATGGTCAAGTACAAAAAGCGAGGAACATTTTAGTGATTTGTCTGGTGAAAATGTTGTTGCTTGTAATGATATAATTTCATGCTACACTAAGGTTGGTGATATGATTGCTGCACGAAATTTTTTTTGATAAAATGTCTCACGAGGATGGTATTTCATGGTCTGTCATAATATCAGGATATGCAGATAGTGGGAACATGCTTGTAACCTATATCTTGATTCGACAATATTTAGCTAATAAGAAGTTGCAACAATCTTCAGATGCATTTTGTGCACCTTCTATCGAGGTCTTTGGTCATCTAAGAATGTTTAGTTCTCCAAAGCTTCATATTTTGAGCCACTTAGCTTCTCATTTCTATGGCCTTTCTTAATATGATCTAGAGGGGTCAACTGGTCATCATTAGTGGCACTACAATTGGCATTGGGCCATAGCAAAGTGTTCACCGTATATCTGTTTGATGCGCATACCATGCAACCAAATGCAATGGGGTCATCCCATCCTTGGCTCTTGCCTCCAGAAATGCACCATGCTCAATAAGTATTTTTGCTGATTCATTGCAGTCAATTTTTTGTGCCGCCATGTGTATAGATGTTTCATCAAACGTGTTTGTTGCCTTCAACTCAATTTTTTTTAGCACCTTTTATATTTTTTTCTTCTTATCTTTTTTTTTCCTTCATTTCATTTTTTAATTATTTTTTTCTTCTCTCTTTTACACTCATCCTCCATTACTTTATTTATTTTATTATTTATTATTTTTTTACCCAGGCTTCTTCATTTTTTTATTATTTTTATATATGCACGTGCATGCATGCCTGACTTTCATCATTTTATGTGTTTGGCGAGAGATGGGCACGCCCAACAAGCATGGATGTAATGTCTTCCCTTTTTTTATTTATTTACCCTTATAAGATAAGAGCTATTTTTCTTCCATATTCACATACGACCACCACCATGCATATATATTATTTTAAAATCAAATATGAGTATGTATGCTACTTGCACATTAAATTGAGTGCATGCTTGGATTTTTCAATCCTAATGATGAACCCGTGTGCTTTTCTTTTTTTTTTATTATATTTATTTTATTATTTTATTATTATTATTTTTTGCCATGTACGTATTCAATTTTTTTTAGTGGGCCCATGCCCTTTTATTTTGTTTTTATTTTATTTTATTTATTTATTTATTTGGTGCATATCATGACACCATAGCATACATTCTATCATTTTCATTTTACATATATTCTTTAACCCACCATATTAATTAATACGGCCCACCATATTGATCTCATGCAACCTCAACAACAACCATGCTATATATATATATATATATATCAAATATGAGTATTTTAGATTTGTGTTCATCAGCATGCATGCTTAATTGTTAATGGTTGTTCTTGGGTGTTGACCATCATGTTGAGTGCCTTGACTGTATATATATATATATATATTTTTTGTTTATGCCGTACAACATCATGTTCTCAATTCTCTTGTGCATGCAGGACAATGGCGAGGGCCCCATGTTCTTTAATAATTTTGAAGCAACTTTTTATGCACAGTACAAATAGCAAGCATGGCTTAATATTTAACGTACTGACCATGTTTATGAGCAAGAGACTTGAACTAAATAAAAATGCATATATGCATTACATTCAACATTACTATTAGACACCACCAAATGAGAAAATTGTCATCCATCATTACTCAATCACAAAAAAGAACCAGATTATATTCTTCATGCTTGAGCAGTTGTTGCTTTACCTCATTATCTAGAGTTTTTTTTTTTACTCCTTCTAGAGGAAACCAATGGAATTATTCTTATAACGCATCAAAATCTCTCTCCAAACCTAAAGAATACTGCGCCAGTCAACTGCGTAGTCCATCTTGACTAATCCAAGCTTAACTCCAGCACCCTAAAATAATCCATGACCTACTCTCTGGAAGGACTCTATGGGATTACCTTTGACATTCTTGAACTTCTGTCACGCCCCAGCCCCACTGCCGGGCCCGCAGACAGATCGGCCGCATCCACTGAGACTGGGTCCCACTGGATGCCAGGCCTCAGATTAGACCTGGTCAGAGTCACCCCTAACAAGCAGAATATAAACAGTAATACAGAAGCACAAATAGGATACTAGAAACTGAAATATCACAAGTACGGGCCTTAGCAGCCGTACAGAACACAAAGATGAACCCAACAGTTCTCAATACATAAATACGGTCAAAATACAAGCCTTACACTCACAGAAAAGTGTACTACAGAGATACTGATAACAACGGAAAATACACTCCCAGACACTTCCCCCCGATTCTAGGCTTGATCCTCTCCTGCGAGAACAGAGTTCACAGAGTGTATGAGCCACAAGGGGCCCGATGAGGGGTCGCGAAACAACGAGATAAAGCAGATATTGCAGAATACTATAACATACTTCATACAGAATACAGAAAACACACCGAATACAGAAATAATCCGAAAAATCGAGAAACACGCAGATTCGATCATGTACATCTCCACGGCTAATACGAAATCGACAAAGACGAGGGTCGGATCATCGATCGTGAAGTCGGGACGAGCGAAACGGAATATCAACTGAAGTCTGGATCTTCGACCCGTAGTCGGGGGTAGCGCTACTCTGGAACACATGTGCACATGGCTGGGACTTACTCCTCCCTAGTCAGGGCGAGCCGGGGAATGGAGATGTACTAAAAACCCAGCGTAAATCTGAAATCGAGACGGAGAAAAATCTTGAATAAATAGAACAATTAAATAAATAAAAACAATAAATAAATAAATGACAAGTAAGTAAATAAATAATTAAATAAAATTACAAAAAAAAGGTGAAATAACTTAAATACAAAATAATTATCGAAATACTGAAATTTGCGGGTGCGAGAGCCCTACCGGCTCCAAGCTACGAGTTAGGGTCCACCCAGGTCCAGCTGAACTAGGGCTCGCTACCAAAAAATCTAACCAACAAAAAGCTATACTTAGAATTTAGCCTTGGGTCGGGCCTATCTACAACTAAGGCCCGAAGAAAGAATTTACAATTATTGCAAGATAAGACAAGCACGAGTCAAATACCTATGTCTATAAATAATAACTCTGATATCGTGAGTTCAAGGGTGGCAATTAAAATCCCAACTATAAAAAAATACAACATATATGACTATGTAAATATTCACATAAATGAGATGATTAATCATGCTTCTAGAAGCCACAAACAAGTGCACTGGAACCTACGAGTGGAAGATAATTAAGCAAATAGAAATTCCGAAACATGCTTACAAGTGCTTGTAAAAAAACTAGGTTTAGATGACAAGTTAATACCAACAATGGCCTATAACAAAGCACTTAGGGTCTAGAAGGTCTTAGAGGATTAAATAATACAAATCAAAGTCTCATGCAAAACCAACCTCACATAATGACCAGCTTTTAAACACCATTAAAGTTAAATTAAGGACATCCTATCAATGAATAAATTAACACAAATCCAAACAAACCCCAAGTTTAGACACGAGAAAAAAATTCCAAATAAACTAAAAGCATCAGTCTGCTACCATCACAATTAAATACATAACAAAAACTAATAAGCTATCAAGATAAGATTACAAGAAGTCAAGCTTAAACCAAGGTGTGAATAAAATTAGCAACCTGAATCTAATGGCTGCACACTCAAAGCTCCAAATTACAAGCATGAAAAGTCTGTCCTTAAAAATAGCTAAGCAAGGATCTAACAACAACAACCAAGGTTTACACTCACTTACAACATTAACAAAGCTAAAACAAGGATTTAGAAGACACATGAACAGTAACCCGAGAACTCAACTTAGTTTGCAGCTTAACACCACCACAGGCTTACAACCCTCTACTAAAATTAAGGTGGTTTAAAAACTAACAAAACAATAAAAAGCAGTCAAGCTTTTTTTAATAGAATAAAAATCATCAAAAGGTTAAGGTCCCATGCATTACCATTTACACATACAAGATACAAATAAACACATACACTCACAAAGCATGATTATCAAATGAAACCCTCCAAAGTTTAAGCATGTTGCAAAAAGATTAACCAAAAGTCGAACACAAACAACAACAGTTAAGCTTCAAGGATGCAAGAACTAAGCTTTAAGCTTACAAGAATTCAAACAAGATTAGTATTCTTCTAAACAAAAAGGTTAGGGTGCAGGCCACAACAAGGCATGGAAGCAACACAACAACCCACAAGAACACTCACAAACCAAGCATAGAAGGGGATCTAACAAGAAGCTTCAACCACAAACACCCTAGATGCTAACCTGAAGCTTGATGAAGAAAGAAACGGTGAATCTTCAGCCTCCTTCGCAGCTGCCGAACCCAAGTAATGCGACTCGAGCTCCTCCTCACGGCTGGCTTCTTCAGTCCGAAGTTCAAAGGAAGCTTGCCACCTCTTCGATCCGAACTCAAAGAAAGGGCTGCTAATTAGAGGAAGGAGGAGAAGAAGATTAGGAAGAGGAAGAGTGCCTCTCCCACCAACCATGACAAGACCCAGAGCTTCACGGGGAGAAGGAGCCAGTCGGGTGAGAATCAAGTTTGCAGAGCAACAGATGTCGGGAATCCCCATAACTAGTCAAACAGTCAAAGGGAAGTAGGAATGTCTCTGGTCAACCTGGTCAACATGACCAAGGTTGCGAACATTACAACTTCCAAGGTCATTTCCATGCTCCACAAAGGCATACATATGGGTGTTCTTCACAGGAATTCTCAGCAAGCTCGATAATATTCCTGCAGGCACCCAAGGAATCATGCACCTTCTCACTTTCAAACTCAAAGTCAGCATCATCTTCTTCGTCATCTATATTTTAAATCATCCTGTGCTTCCTTTTTTTCCCTACTCCATCCAGCAGAATAACTGCAAGAACCCTTGAACTATATATGTTCATGTGTTCTCAAGAAACCTTCAGTCTCTGCTTTGCTTTCATGATTATATACTGAAACTTCTTCTGGTAATTATCACTCCAAGTTTTTTCAACTTTATAGCAACATAGGAAGAACAGATAATTGAGTCAAGCAAATTCCACTCCCTTAAACGCATCAGCCGGGTTCAGACTGTCTATCAGGAAAACACAGCTCGTATTGTTTGTTGACCGTAATTTATGAACCCAGTCACCATAGGGAACATATTGTAGATATCCATGAATAAAGTGAAGCCAACCATAGCAACTCACTAGTGTTCTTCGTGAATTGAATTTTTCTTTTAATACAAATTTATATATATCTTCTGAAATGTTTGGAGCCCCATAGTCATCTTCTACTAATGGTAGGCCCAGCTTCTTTTTTTTTTTTAATATTCTTTGATATATATATATATATGCATACTTCTCATTTTATTATTATTTTTATTATTTTTATTATCATCATTATTATTATTATTTTCCTTTTTGTCATGCATGCATGCTTTTCCTCCTGCGCATCTAACCATAGAATTGGAGCCTTTGACGACCTTTGAGGTGTAATATCATCCATTGTTGAAGGACCTGGGAACATGTTTATGAAAAGAATTTTTGGACTTATATTCAAGCTGCTCTTTTTCTCTACATTAACTTTCTGATCTCCAGAGCTTTATCCCATCTACCATCCTTCTTGTATACATTAACAAAGAGAACATAGCGCAAATGATAGCTTGGTTCCAACTCTCGCGGTAGACATCTTGGAGCTTGGAGTAAGCGGCATCGAAGGATGCGTCGGCGAAGGGCATCGAAAGGAAGTTGCCGCACGCCACGTCCCAGATTGAGTCAAGACCGGCTTTCCGATTGTGAACGCGCGCGCGAGTGACTTGATACTCGTTAATGGTGATTCCCGTGATGTTTTCCTGGGAGTGAGCCGTGATTGCACACATCGGACCACCGATGCTGTATCCGACATCGAGGACTTTAAGACCTAGCTGCGCGTTGTTGAGATCAGCGGCGCATTTTTGTGGATACACGTGGTGTCGCGATGAGAGAGACTGGGGATGGAAGGAGAGAAGCGAAAGCTCTGGCCCCAGCCATACTCGTAGACGTTGGTGATGAGTTTGTAGAAGGTGTCGACGAAGACAGGGGCATTTGTGGAGTCACCGGCGGTCTCCTTTGGTCTCCGGAGAAAAGGACCAGTACTGCTTATACTTGTCCTAGGCCTTATCCCTTATGATGAATCCCATCTTGACCACCTGAACCAGTAGATCACCGCCGCGCCACCGCGGCAAACAGCGTCCATGCCACCATCGTCCTCTCCGTCGCGGATCAGTTCCGAGGTTTTAGCGGAGAAGATAATGAAAGAGAGAGAGAGAGAGAGAGAGAGAGCACGAGGAAGAAGAAATGGTGCGTGCATGTGTTTTTTTTCTTCTTCTTGGTTTTTTTTTTCTATCTTCTAATTTTTTTTTTCTTCTTCTCTTCTGATTTTTTTCTTTTTTCTTTTTTTCATTCTTTTTTTTTTCAAATCTCCTTTTTTTTTTTTCTATTTTTGAAGGGCTTTGGCTTCTTCCCTCTGTCTTCTCTATCTTCTTTTTAGTTGGCAGCAATTATGACATCAACACGACAGCAACAGTGAGCATTAGCGGTGACGACGTCAAGCTGCTTAGCGGCATTATCTCAGCCACTCAAGCAGCAACGGCAGTGAGTAGTAGCAACGACAGTGAGCAGCAGCAACGGTGTTAAGCTGCTTGGCGGCATTATCTCAGCCACTCAAGCAGCAACGACGACGAGCGACAGCAGGTGATGGCAGGCAACGAGCAGCAGGTGGCCAGTTTCTCTTTTTTTTTCTCCTTATCCCCAAAATTTGATACCCTCACGAGAAATCACAACCTTACATAGACTAAGTCAGAAGAGGATAAGATATGATTTAAAATTTAAAATTAATTTTTTTAAAACATTTTTTTTGTTAAAATTTAATTATGTTTTTTTTTGAAATTTAATTAATAAAATTCAATTTGTCTTGGGTGCTCGGGATTTGCATTTCTCAAGTTGCCTTGAGATATGTTCTCAGGCTATATGAAATTTATGATCACCTTGGGATGTGTATCTGGGCTATCCTAAGATTTGAGATTGCCTCGAGATATGTGTTCTCGAGGGCAATCTTGTAATTTGCATTTTGCCTCGAGATATGTTCTCAGTGGAAATTTTGTAAATTTATATTTTGCCTCGAGATATGTGCTCTCGGCTGATCTTGCGATTTAAATATTTTAGATTACCTCGAGATCTGTGCTCTAGTCTGATCTTGCGATTTAAATATTTTAGATTGCCTTGAGATCTGTGCTCTAGGATGATCTTATGATTTGGATATTTTAGATCGCCTCGAGATCTGTGCTCTCATTGATCTGTGATTTAAATATTTTAGATCGGCTCGAGATCTGTGCTCTCGGTTGATCTTATGATTTTGATATTTTAGATCTCCTCGAGATCTGTGCTCTCGGCTGATCTTCAAATTCTAACTTTTTAGATTATCTCAAAAATGTCTTCTAGACTTATCTTGAATATATCCAAATATAATGAAATTTATTTATTTGAACCACATGTTGTCCTAATTCGATTATGATTTGACTGTATGTAATTTTTTAAAATTTTTATTCGATTTGAATTAGGACATGCAATTTTTTTTACGTAAACAGGTTGGTTGGAATAATTTATGGAAGCTGTACACATCTCCGAGAGCTAAGACCTTTTCTTGGCTTCTTTGCAATGGTAAAATAAAAAAACTATACTTTCCTTCATGTGTTGAATCTAGGACCCTTGAATAACTGTGTTTTTTGTGATCTTCAAGTTGAAATGGCTGATCATTTATTCAATGATTGCATTAAAACACAGACTATTTGGAACAAAATTGTGGATATCATTGGTTGTAGTATTCAAGTTGTTGCATCCATTATTTCTGTATGTTGGCTTGATTACTCTCTTAACAATTCTAATAGATACATGGCTTCTCTAATTGCTTCTGCCTGTTGGTTTATTTGGAAGGGCAAATGTAACCGTATCTTCAAGAACATCTGTCTTGATTGTGAAAAATGGCTAGGCTAATAGTGGAGCATGTTAAAGATTTATCTATTCCTTTAGCAACCTAAAAAGGACTCCAAATTTTCTATTCCAATATTCCTCAACCTGGCCATCTTCACATTTATGTGGCAAGCTCTTGGAGAAGCAATGAAAGTAGGGCTGGTCTAGGTTTTGTGGCTTTAAATTATAATGCTCAATTTACATGTGCAGGAATTAACCAGAAGCAGGTTTCTTCTCCGATGGAAGCCACGACTGCTGCTTTGGAGGTAGCTTTACAATGGGCTTTTTTCTGACTCAAGATGTGGTAGAAGATTGTTCATTAGTGATCAAAGAATGTGGAGATTGCTGTAGGGTTTAGACACTGAAGTAAACTGGTGATTGAATCATTTTGTAAATGCAATCAAACAAATTTTGGCCCAAGAAATAGATTTTCAAATTAATCTCATTCCAGCTGATTGGAATAAGATGGCGCTAGTTATAGCAAGAAGAGGATTGCAAAATGCTTATCTTTCTTGGTTTCATCAAGGTCTTCAAAAGCCTCGTTGGCTAATGCAAGTTATATCTAGCTTCAGCTTTATTTAGATTTGTTGTGTTGTTCTTTTAGTTTCAGTTCCTGTTGTTAGCCTTGTTGTTTGTTTTTGTTTTGCTTGTAGCTTTGCCTTATTTCTTTTAATAAATAGCTACTTTGTAGCTTTTTTTTTTAAAAAAAATATTTTACTTGAAAAAGGAAATATTTCAGAGATTTTGTGGATCTTTGGAAGGTGGTATATGAAAGGAAAGAAAAAAAAAAAAATGTTGGTTGTATCAAGTTAATTTCTTGATTGCCATTAAACTATTTATCATAGTCTTGCTCAAAATATTGGCAATATTGTACTACCTATTCAAAGTTTTAATATAATATTCTCATATCAGTCTATGATTTATTTTGCCAATCTTATTATGTAATAGTAATACACAATACCATCCACTCTCATTTTTGTTGTGATATACCTCAACAGGTGGCTAAATCAATAGTGCTAGTGTTGGGATCTTATCACTCTAACAAGGGAATTATCATGCGAAAAATACATGCCAAAACGCAGCGGATAACAAAACTTTTAACGGCAAGTAAACATGATAAAACCCTAATGCATGCCAGAACTAGGATTAAATTCTAAATAAATAAATAATTAAAAGTTATACCTTTTTCTTAATGACGATTTTGAAGCACCCTTGTTTCCCCGAAATCGAAAGGAACTGCGAATCGCGACTCCCCTCTACTATCACGTACACACAAACGCCTCTGGGAATCAAGTAGGTATGATAATACCTTAAGAAACAACACTTGTTTCTTGGTTCGAATAGCAAGCACCCGAGATTCAAGAGAAAAGGGGCTGTAGGCGTGGCGGTGGCTGGTTCCGACGGCGGGATCCGACGGCGTCGGCCAAGGCAGAAGAGTGGGTGGCGGCTAGAGTTTTTTAAGAGACAATCTCTCAATCACTCTATCTTTTTTTCTCTCACTCTCCTTTCATATTAGGGTTAGATCATTTATTTATATTGGAACCCCAAAACCCTAATTTACAAAAAAACCCTTCACTCCTAATCAAATTAGGAATCTCTTCTTTACTTGATTAATTAAACCATTTTAATTAACCAAATCAATTAGATTGGATCAACACTTAATAAGACCCAACCAGAATAAGCTATTCGCTCCACCTAATTTAGGGTTTTCACTAAAACCCTAAATAGGTGGTCCAATAAGTAACAAATACCGAACCTTGATCCCGGCATTCTTAGTGTACGATCCTGTAGGTCCATTTAACATTGAAAATGAGCTTAAACAATTTTAACGCTTATAAATCATACTTATTCTCTAGCAAGATAATACGATTACCCAATATTAAATGAAGGTCAATTTCAAGAATTAACGGAACCTATCGCAACCTTATACAATCCTTTGCCACTGAATATCTTAATTAGCATAAAGCATGAAGCGAGTCACCCTTATTTTAATGCTAATCAAGTGGCTAGTGATATTCACTCTCTCTACAGAGAGGGACAATCCCTTCACTTCACTCATGTCTCTCAGCATGAACTGCGACATGCCCAAACTTACTTGTACTTGCCACTCAGTTACGAATGACGTTAGGTGTAAGTTAAAGCATGTAAGGATTCATCCAAAATCTATAGTGATTTCATGTCGAAGGATTTGAGTACAAGAATTGCTTGAGAAAAACACTTATGACTTTACAACCATGTAGTGTTCAAAGAGCGGATCGATCCAGGTACACTGTTTCCTAATATGTATCTATGTCCTTTGATTGATATCCCATATCCTATGACCCGTAAAACAAGGCCATCTCAAGAAAGACATACTAGTCTTAATTTATTTTCATTCCCATGAAAATAATCGACTAGGGACATTTAGAATATTGTTCTAGTTTATGCTTCAAGGTTTCACTATCCAAATCACACATTTGATAACTTGAGTAGAACCAATATTCAAGGATATTTTATCTTACTAACTATGCATAGAAATAATAATAAATAAAACGATGCCTCATAATAAATATCCAAATAATAAGTATTCATACAATGTATTGGGGTGAGGGCTTACACTAACAGCTAGTTCTTACTAATTGACGTACTCTAGTTCCAAAAGTGTGAATCATTAACAATAACTCAAAATAAAATATAAAAAGTTCATATTATTATTACTATTATCACATGAGCTCTTTGTGGCATATGCCTCACAAAAATATGTCTATTCTCAATCTTTGAATATATTTCAGAGGTTAGGATGACTTTCTTTTTGTTCTTGTCCTCATTTTTTTGGGGGAAACGTGTGCAACTCCTTGCCAAGAACATGAAAGATAGATGACAGAGAGGAAGAAAGCTAGCCTTTTTAATGCCTTATTTAGCCACTTTGTTGCCACATTTTGTCTCCTATCTATCATGTCTTATAATGAAGTTCATACAGAAACACTAGGCTGCTGGAAATTTTCTTGAATTTTCTCAAAATATTTCTGGTATTTTAAATAATTTTAACCACTTGTAAGTGTACTTTGCAGATCACACAGTACTTAGATTAGAGATGTTACAAAGAATTGTGGAATGACCACTTTTGTCTAGCAAAAGTTGTGCAATGCATCTATAGAAAACTTTTAGCTTCATGTAAGGAGCAAATGTAAGTTTAATGCATGTTTTCTTCAAGGTTAATCTTTGCTAAAGGCTGATGTTGTCTGCTGGCAAGGTTCTATTAACATCCTTTCCTATCATAAAGATCCACTTGAGTCTATTATAAAAATAAACTAATTAAGTATTCATTATTGGAGACCTACGACTCACACACACGCATACACATACTGCATGCATCGACACAGACACTTGATCAATGCTCATTTTAGCTGATTCAAGGCAATAAGTTGTTTAATTACTTATTACTTCATTAGGTTCCTAACATTTCTTATTTGACAGTACCCTGCAAATAAAGCATTACATTTTATGTGTTTTCTATAAATTATTCCTTGTTTTGTATGATATTTACATTATCTAAAGCTTGTTGGTTACTCACATGTGTTTTAACGGTTTCAAAGTCTTCTAATAGTGACTAGCGTACTTGCTAATTTATTGGGGATAGAGATCAAAACATTCTAATTACGTAATATCAATTGAATCTTTGAACAAGTAGATAAACATCAGGAGTAAAAGAAGGCCCTAAGTGGGGAAATTGGGCTACATTTCTGCTGCCCATTGCATTTTGGAATTCAAATGAAAAAAATGTATCAAGGATTTCTATTTGTCTAAGTGGAATAAACATGTTGAGAGAGAATCCAAAAGAAACCTCAAAAGAAATCTTAAGTTAGAATAGCACACCTATCTAATATTGTTGGAATTTTTAAGGAAAAGAAGAAATATAATATAATAATAATGATAAAGTTTTTATTATCTCAATGCCTTACATAAATACCAAAGCATCACCCATTATATAGGCTAAAACAAACTTGATAAGACTCCACTATTTGTTGAACTAAATAACAAATAAAGATAAGATTATTTGACTAATTTAATCTCCCATGTGACCATGTAAAAGATGCCACATCAGCTTTGAATTATCCCAACATCTGTCCTTAATTCAAAGCTGTAAAATTTTCAAACAACTAAAAAAAAACTTCGAGCTTTATGGAGCACTTCTCTCCAAACTTCAAACATTATGGAGCACGTCTCTCCACTTCTCTTCATTATATGATGTACTTCTCACCAACTAAAATAGGGTTTCTTCTTTGGCCTCTTCTACCAAATTTGCACGTTCTTCATCCTTAAATCTGCAATTTACCTGTAAATGTCCAAATCTTTTTCACTTGAAACATTGAGGTTTTCCTTTGTGCCAACAATCTTTCCCTTCATGACCTAGTTTCTTGCAATGGTCGCATTGGAGTATTCTTCTTTTTCCTTTTGAAGATGAGCTTTTTGCTAGATAGGCTTCCTCAATTTTAGGTTCTGCTCCTTCTTCTCTCATACTTCTTCTTTGTTCTTGTGCCTGCAAAGTGTTAATTAGTTCTGCCAAAGTTATTTGACTAATATCTCTTGAATCTTCTAGAAATGAATTTTTTACCTCAAATCGTTTGGGCAAACTTACAAACACTTTTTCCACAACTCTACTATCAGGTAGCTCTTCTCCCATCAATTTAATTTTATTCACCACTGTCGTTAACTTGTCAAAATAGGCTTGTACGGTCTCTTTCTTTCATGCGTAGAATCTCAAAAGAGACTCAAAATCTCTTTTGAGATTTAGCACTTGCATTCTTCTTGTTCTGTCATTGCCTTGGTATAGTTCTTGTAGCACATTCCAAGCTTCCATGGCTTTTCACAATTCATAATTCGTGTGAAAATTGATTATGAAATAGCAGCATGTATTAAGGATAAGTCTCTTGGTGCTTTTGCTTCTTCCTCTGTATGGGACCTCATTTGATTTAATGTTAGATTGTCTCCCAAAGGTTGTATGCCCCTGTTATCTTCAACTGATTGCCACAACCCAAGCCCCTTCAAATAAGCCTTCATCTTAACAGCCCATATGCGATAATTTTCACCATTAAAAATTGGGGGAGAAAGCGCTGACATATTACCGGCCATGCTGATCACAGGCCCTTGAGAACTAATAGCTCATATACCATGTTGGAATTTTTAAGGAAAAGAAGAAATACAAAATAATAATAATTATGATAAAGTTTTTATTATCTCAATGCCTTACATAAATATCAAAGCATCACTCATTATATAGGCTAAAACAAACTTGATTAGACTCCACTATTTGTTGAACTAAATAACAAATAAAGATAAGATTATTTGACTAATTTATTCTCCTGCGTGAGCATGTAGAAGATGCCACATCAGCTTTGAAATATCCCAACAAATACGACATACTCTTCTTCTCTGTATCTTCTCTCTCTCTCTCTCTCTCTCTCTCTCTCTCTTCTCTTTTACATCATGTCATTGCCTAATTTTTCTGTTTATTTTGGTACAATTAGGCCATTTTTTGCAACTAGCTTATTGTGCATCATACGTACCCTCCTTGATTAAACAAGACATGATGAGATGAGCATTCTTGGTTGTTATACACTTGTGGACATTATGAACAACCAAGTATTTCTTTGTCACTGTTGGTGTTTGCTTGAATTATTTTGCATGTTTTTGAAAGCACCATGAATGCAATTGATTTGATACAGAAATTTGTATGCATCTTCCATCATCTGCTAACTTCTAAACAGCATGTCTCATAATAGATTGATAGCACATATATGTTCAACCTTGAAGGCCTCATTCCAAAACTTTGTCAAGTTGGTCATGAAATAGGAGAAGATGATAGAGCACTTCGTCTATGCTCAGTGTTACAGTTGATGGGTTTAACTGTACATGTGAGGTGGTTTTGTTTTAAGTGATTACCATGGTAAGTATACATCCACTGTCATTGTCAATATCTGGGAATAAGATTTTGAATGAATAATTTCAGGAAACCTACATTTCCAATCATGGCAGCAGCTTCGCCAAAAATTTTAATTGTCTTCACATGCAAATGCCTTATTTGATGTCAACATCTTTTTATTAGAGCTAGTTATGCCTCACTTTTTGTTCATGGATTTGTTTCCCAAGTTTGACTCTTATAATATTTTTTTTTTTTGCTTCATATTAGGTTATGTACTCATTTCTTGATTGATTGGTAAACTTGGGCTTCCTAGAACCAGGGATTTTCAAGGTCTTAACCCAAATAGTTTGATGGATAAGGAACTTATAGCATTTGCACGCTTGATCAATGTGTATTCCCTGAAATCAGGTATGAGGCAATTGGTAAACAGAGAGGAATGGACGTCTACATAACTACCACAACAAAAACAGATAAAGAAGCTCAGAGATTGCTTTATCTCTTGGGATGCCATTTAGAGAGGGTGGTGGCCCGACTATGCTTATTCACAGGAAGAAAAGAAAGGCTGCTCACATCAACCAAAAGTCTAAAGATAGAAAGTAAGTTTAAGGTGCGTCTTTCTCTTCAGGTAGTGCTACTGCCTCTGACTCCTTTATTATTTCATTTTTTGGTAAGCTGAGAAGTGATTTCTTCCATGAAACCAATTTAAGTGTCTTTGTTGTTGCATGTTCTGATGTATGTGCACATTATTATCCTTTTGGTTCATCAAATTTTATGGCTGACCTTGGATTATGTTGGTGCAATTGTATGCCCCTTGTTTCAATATTATTTATTTATAGCACTAAACATTACTCCAAAGTCAACTATGTGTATGCAACAAAATCTTGATGCAAACTGCTTCTGTTGATTACTTTTTTTTTTTCTCTCAAAGGTTTGTAATCAATTCAAAAATTGGCTAAATTGTCCACCTTAGCTTGAACATGTTAAACACTATCATATTTTGTAAATATTATCCTGTCCATTATGCAGAAACAAAAAGATGGATGCCTTCTTATGATACTTGTTGAAACATTTGTATGGACTAGTTTTAAGTTAATTCTGGAGTTTTTACCATACATTTCTAATAACATGACATTCATTATTGCCCAATGTTTTAGATTATCTCGCAATTTACAATTCAAAATTTTAATGAATGGTTTTATAATTGCCTCAAATGGCCATACCTGTCTTTCTTGTTAAGTGATGCTTCTAGATGTGTTCAGAGAATAGTTATTGCAATTCTTATGTTAGATTCTCAGACTTAATTGTGTGTAGAGAAGTAGATCACAAGTTTTACAATTTTTTCTGGTTATCTGTGAAAGAAGGTAATTTGTCTATGAAGAAGAGTCAACCATATTCTTGCTTATATAATGGTCTACCAACAACTACAAAATTTATTGTTTATCTGTGTGATTTGAATTATAGAATAAGATTCACCGTTGAACATATCTACAATTTTTTGTGGCTATTTATGAGAAGAAGGCAATTTGTGATTGACGAGTAAACCTCATATTCTCGCTTCGTATTCCCGCTTTTATGATATGGTCTACCAACAGATTTCCATTGTTTAGCTTTCAGAAGTAGGTAATTTGAAGAAAGCCATTGGCATACACAAGTTTTGTTCATCTTTTGGTTTGATGGTTCTATGTTTAATTATTTGTTTTGGTTTAGTTTGTTGTAAGATTTTGATGGATATATTGTTGATAATTTTTTTAGTAGTCTTTGATATTTATCATTGATTTTAACTTTGCAAGTTTACTACTAGCTTGTAAGTCATTTTAGCTTTTGTTTTGTAAACAATTTTAACTTAAATTTTACATGATTTATAGGTAGCTGATGCTTCAAGTGCCCAACAAACGTCGGGTGGGATAATCATTCTCCCAAATCAAGCCATCAAGCAAATCCAAATGCATTGAGTGGGCTCATTATTTTTAGATTTTTTAAATAGTTTATTATTTTAATATTTTAGATTAGTGTTTTATTGTTGCATACATCTTATTCATTGCAATTTTTTTTAAATGGTTTTTGTAGGTGATGCTTTTTAGAAGATGGTATCTGTTCTACTTGAGCAAATCCTTGTCGTTTATTTGGTTGTTAGACATTAAATGAAAGTAGTTTATCTTTGTGTTAGATTTGGAATTGAGGCAAGGACTCTTGGTTGTCAAGATTAAATATTAATTTACTTTTGGGCTTGTATTTTATAAATACTCCCTCCATTCCAAAATACATGTCGTTTTAAGAAGAAAAAAATTATTTCAAAATAGTTGTTGTTTTTCAATATCAAGGCAATATTCATTCTCTTCCAATTTTAACCATTTTTAATTTTCTAAGTTATATAAATAAAGAGAGTAATATTTATAGTCCCAAGAAAAATGGTTTCAAGAGAGGGATAGTTTAGTAATTTAGTTGTTTTTTTTACTTCCTCCGTTCCTTTTTATCTATTACAAATCCCTATTCTTTTTTATATGTCATTTTCTAACATCAAGAAGCATTAATTATTATTTTTTCCAAAGTTACCCTTAACACTTTATTCAACTATCTTATTGGAATTAAATATGGGAGAAAAATCTAAAGATATAAATTGGGGGTAATTTTGGAAAAATAACTAATTTTTTATAAAATTTTGTGAAATAACTAAGTTTATTGGTATGTGAGATTCGGTTAACCACTACAAATAAAAAGGAACCGAGGGAGTATGTTAAAGTTTAGATAATTTAATGCTATCCTTAATTCTTGTGCAACATCCTTAAACGACATGTATTTAAGAATGCAGGGAGTATATGTTTATGATGATGAAATAGTTTCATTTTTATTTTTAGTGGAGTGCTTGTATTAGATTTTGAACTGAGACAAGAACTCTTAGTTGTCAAGATTGAATAGTAGTTTATTTTTGGACATATATCTCATAAATACATGTTTGTGATGATGAAATAATTTTTCTTTTTTATTTTTAGTGGAATGTCATTGGTTTTTTTAACGGTATTGATTGTTTTAATTTTGTAAATTAATGTAATTGTGTGTGAGATATTTAATTATTCATAATATACTTACAGGTGTAATTAGAGAGTGGTGCGGCCTGTTAACAGGGCCTACCGGGCCTACCCCGATGGGTCCGGGTCAGCCAAAACTGGGCCGGCTAACATTACAGGTCCGTTGAGCCGGGTTGAGCCGGCGGACCCACCAGGTCACGGGTCAACTTGAAGTGACGTAGACCCAGCTCAAGGAACCCCTTCAAACAAGCTGGCCGGGTCGAAAACAGCCGATTGCCGGGCCGGCCCGCAGGGTTTTATTTATTTATTAAAATTAATTATTAGTTTTAGTTAAATTACAATGAAAAAATGTTAAAAAAAAAACACAAAACTAATGACTTGGTTATGAGTGTTTTTCTAGCCAATTGTCATGTGTTTTTTTTCTATCATAGGCGATGTGAGACTAAACATAAATAGTATACACTTTTATGGTTATATCTTGTAGCAAAGGAAAAAAAATTTAATCTCTTGTTTTGATTGGCTAGCATCATGATGGTATTAGAGTGTTGATATTATAAGTCAAATGTTGTTGATCACAATAATAATAATAATAATAATAATAATAATAATAATAATAATAATAATAATAATATTTTCAAAAAATTATTATTATTATTATTATTATTATTATTTTGCCAAAAATTTAATAGAAATCTTAAAAATAAATAATATTTAAGACAATTTTAAATAAATCACAATAATTAAAAACATTTATAGTTATTAATTTATTTTGTTAAAAAACTTGAAATGTATTTGATAATATTTTCAAAACCGAATATTTGTTGATATGTGATTAAAGTTTTGTAAAAACATTGATTTCATTAAAAAAAAAATACCGATTGGAATTGAAGAGATCTTACTAAATGAAAAAAAATTATTTTTTTTGTAAAAACCTATTAAATATAAAATCCGCCCTTTTGGTCCTTGTATTTGCACATTTTTGTTCTTTTTGGTCCCTCTAGTTCATCAGCTGAAAAAATCAAAAGGGCAAATCTGTCAATTAGAGGGACCAAAAAGACAGAAATGTGCAAAAACTATAATTCTTTGTAAAACATTTTTTTACATATTATCAACTTAAAATCATAATATTTTTAGACATTTTACTTAATAAATAGTTAGCTTAATTTTTTATTAAATTAATAATAAAGTTCTAATTTAATTTTAAAAAAAAATCTTTTAAGTATAAAATTTTATCCATCTTTATGTTAACAATACATTTTAACAAAAATAAATAAATAAATAAATTAGAATAAATATATTCATTATGAGATAATGTTAACAACTAATTCATTGTAAAAGAATGGTCAAAATATCAAAATGGTCCCTCTATTTTGCGTTTTCCACCCTTTTAGTCCCTCTAATATAAAATCCGTCTTTTTGGTTCTCGTATTTTCATATTTATATATTTTTGGTCTCTCTAATTGACGGATCTGCCCTTTTGGTCCTTCCAGTTGATGAATTAGAGGGACCAAAAAAGATGAAAATGTGTAAATACGAGGACCAAAAGGACAAATTTTACAACTAAAGGACGAAAATGTGCAAATACAAGGACCAAAAATGCGGATTTTATATTAGAGAGACTAAAAGGGAGGAAAATACAAAATAGAGGGACCATTTTGATATTTTAACCAAAATATTTTAACTAATAGGTGTAAATATCAAAATGGTCCCTCTAGTTTTCGTTTTCCGCTCTTTTAGTCCCTCTAATATAAAATCCGCCCTTTTGGTCCTTGTATTTGCACATTTTCGTCCTTTAGTTGTAAAATCTGCCATTTTGGTCCTCGTATTTATACATTTTCATCCTTTTTGGTCCCTCTAATTCATCAACTGGAAGGACCAAAAGGGAAGATCCGTCAATTAGAGAGACCAAAAATATATAAATATGAAAATACGAGAACCAAAAAGACGGATTTTATATTAGAGGGACTAAAAGGGTGGAAAACGCAAAATAGAGGGACCATTTTGATATTTTGACCATTCTTTTACAATGAATTAGTTGTTAACATTATCTCATAATGAATATATTTATTCTAATTTATTTATTTATTTATTTTTGTTAAAATCTATTGTTAACATAAAGATGGATAAAATTTTATACTTAAAAGATTTTTTTTTATAAATTAAATTAGAACGTTATTATTAATTTAATAAAAAATTAAGCTAACTATTTATTAAGTAAAATGTCTAAAAATATTATGATTTTAAGTTGATAATATGTAAAAAAATGTTTTACAAAGAATTATAGTTTAAAATTAAGATGCTTACATATCATTCAAAATATTGATTTGTATGACAATATTTTTACATAATAAATTTTATATATAAGTAGCTTCCCCCACACTGATCGCTAAGAAATGTTGGGTTGTTTGGTTAAGAAGGCCTTTGAATGAGTAGGGCTAAGTTTTGGGTTCGAATCCCATCGAAGCAAACACAATTTTTTAATTAAATTTTATTTTGTAATAAACCGCGGGGTTGACCGGGTCAACCTGTCGTGTTGACTGACCCAGGTGACCCGGTGGGTCAACCCACCGGGTCACGAGTTGGGAAGAAACTAATCCATAATAGGGCCTGCTACAGTAAGCTGGCCAGGTGGGTTTTGTCTGGTTGGTTCTCGGCTGGAACGGGCCAAATGTTAGCCCGTGCCTCCTCTAGGTGTAATAATGGTTGTATTGAGAAAATAATTATTAATATAAAAAATTTCACCAATAATATTGCCGTTGCTAAAACTTCAATATACATCTATAGCAACAAATGTTGTAGCCATTGATAAATCAAATGGATATATTCCAACAAATGTTGTAATCGTTGGTATAGGTCTATGCTTATGAGATTCTTACCGATGGTAAAAAAAAGTTGGAATATGCATTTGACCATTGGTATAAGATAAATAAATCTAAGGTGCTTTAACAACAGTAACCTCAATAGTTACAATTATATTCCGTTGGTAAATCTCAAAAATATTTTCCAATAGAAGTTATAACCGTTGGTATAGATGTATACATAGACTTCTACTAACGGTAAACAAAATTTTTGGAACAAATGTTTTTATTGTTGTTACAGGGTAAGCAAGCTGAGGGTGCAATCTTAACAATATGACCAATAGTTACAGTTATATTCCGTCGGCAAAACTAATAAATTTATTCCAACAAATGCTATATCCATTGGTATAAGTCTATACATTAAAGACTTTTACAGATGGTAAATGAATATTTGGAATAGATATTTCTACCGTTGGTATAGGGTTTTGAGACCTCTACTAATGGATTTTTGATTTTTAGCAACATTTTTTATACCGTCACTATATGGTATTTTGTTAGTAGTTAATTTTTATTATTATTAGTTGTATGGAAGTTGGAAAGTAATCCTGAGTTGGCATTGGATTGCCAGATTTGTGGGTCTAACTAAAATGAATGAGCAATCATCAAGAAGCCATTTTGTCTTTTCTCCCATTTAATTACTTGGACTAGATTGGTCTAATCTCATTTACCAGAGAATTTAGGCTTGAATTACCTAGAAAATGATATTAAAATTATGGAATCTAAATTTGGATTTTTACCTATTTGGCCATTTTTTTAATATTGTACCCAGTCAACACATGGGCTACTAACTGGGCTGCTGATTGGGTATTTAAAAAAATTATTTTAAATAATAATAATATTTTAACTTATTAATCCTGGAAAGGGAATCCTTGAACCCGAAAAATCCCAGCGGGGATGGGGACGAGAAAAACAATTCCCCATATTTATGTTCGGGACTGTGATCAAGGATGGGCTTAGAAATTCTGGGTCAAGCTGCTATTGTAGCACAGTAGGAATTTTTTTAAAGATTTTTCAAATGTTGGGTTTGTTATAACCCTAGTTATAAGTAGGTTAAGTCAATCAAATATAGATTCTAGGCCAAATAGAACCCTAATTATTTATGCATCACATATAGGACTCGAATTGCGCATATTTCTCTTGTTATCAAAATCTAAAGTTTTTTTACAAGCTCTTTTTTCCAATGCATACTATTATTATTACTATTAGTTGTATGGAAGTTGGAAAGTAATCCTAAGTTGCCATTTAAATTGCCTGATATGTGGGTCGAACTAAAATGAATGAGCAATCATCCGGAAGCCAGTTTGTCTTTTCTCTCATTTAATTACTTGGCTAGATTGGTCTAATCTCATTAACCAGAGATTTTAGGCTTGAATTACCTAGAAAATGATATTAAAATCATTGAATCTAAATTGGGCTTTTTACCTATTTGGCCATCTTTTTTTTTATTATTGTATCACATTAATGCCCAGGCAGCACATGGGCTACTAACTGGACCACTGCCCAAATATTTAAAAAATATTTTAAATAATAATAATATTTTAACTTATTATTTGGGAAGGAAAATCCTTGAACCTGTAAAATTCCAGTAGGGACGAGAAAAACAATTCCTCGTATTTGGGTTCGGGACTATTGTCAATGATGGGCTTAGAAATTCAGTGTCAAGCAACGACTCTATCACCGTAGAAATTTTTTAAATATTTTTCACTATTGGGTTTGCTAAAACCTTAATTATATGTATGTTGAGTCAATCAAAAAATGCCAAATGGAACCTCAATTCTTTATACATCACATATAGGACTTGAATTGCGCATATTCCTCTTGTTATCAAAATCTAGAGTTTTTTAACAAGCTCTTTTTTTAATTTCCAATGAACGCTATTACTATTACTATTACTATTATTATTATCATTATTATTATTATTAGTTTTATAGAAGTTGGAGAGTAATCCTGAGTTGGCATTTGAATTGCCAAATCTGTGGGTCGAACTAAAATGAATGAGTAATCATCATGAGGCCATTTTGTCTTTTCTCCCATTTAATTACTTAGTCTAGATTGGTTTAATCTCATTAACTGGAGAATTTAGGCTTGAATTACCTAGAAAATGATATTAAAATCATTGAATCTAAATTGAGGTTTTTACCTATTTGGCCATCTTTTTTTTTTGTTATTGTATCACATTAATGCCCAGTCTGTACATGGGCTAATGACTGGGCTGCTGACTAGGTATTAGAAAAAAAGTTATTTTAAATAATAATATTTTTTAAGTTATTAATTGTGGAAGGGAAATCATTGAACCTGAAAAATCCTAGCGGGGACAAGGATCGGAAAAACAATTCCCTGTATTTGAATTCTGGATTGTAGTAAGGGATGGGCTAAATTTGTAGTCAAGTCGTTACTGTAGCACAATAGGAATTTTTTTAAAGATTTTTCAATGTTGGGTTTGATATAACTTTAATTACAAGTAGGTTGAGTCAATCAAAAATCCATTCTAGGTTAAATAGAACTTAATTCTTTATGCATCGCATATAGGACTTGCCTTGTGCATATTCCTCTTATTATCAAAATCTAGAATTTTTTTTTTAAAAAAAAACTTTTGTTTCTAATGCATGCTATACCAAAAACTTATCCCACCAAGCTAACAAGAAAAAGCTAGGATAGAGAATTAGAGTAATGGTTTTAGTTACAAAAGCAACACTACTGGAAAAATTATCCAAGCATGGCTAGAGACTTACTTCGATGATCGGAAAAGAGGGAGGTGAAAAGAGAAAACTAGCTAAATTTCCAAGCTCCAAGAACCTCCCAGAGTTAGCAACCACCCTCACAAACAATAGAATGAAGAAGAAAAAGGAGAAGAATGAAACAATGGAGAGGAAGGAAGCAATGGAGGTAAAAGGCTTGGTTATGAGAAGGCATGGATATGATGGAGCCCAGGAATTCCTCCGGGAATACCTCATTCAACTAAGTTTCCAAAGCAAGCTGACCAGAAGAAAGGGATTAAGGGAAAATCAAGGTTCTCGGCATCCTAAGCATGTTTTTAGTGTTGGACGGGTCCACATATAGTGTTACATGAAATAGGCATAACTCTTTTTAACTCAACTCTAATTAAATATTAATTTGCTAAACTATGCGCATAACCAAAATTCCCTTTGAAAACCTAATTCTATAGTCAAAAATTGCAATTGGCTTTCACTGATTTTTGGGCT